>NW_025791279.1:0-105978 GCF_907164935.1 Osmia bicornis bicornis | reverse complement strand
ACTGTTATTCAATGTATATTGATCTGTGGGAAGGAATCAGTATATTGCAGGAGATCTAATGCAGATATAGTAATAACGATACTGCCATTATATGTACATTGATCGGTGGGAAGGGATCATTATATTACATTGTATCCAATGTAGATATAGTAATAATGATGTTGTTATTAAATGTATATTACATATATAATGTAGATATAGTAATAACGATACTGTTATTATATGTACATTGATCTGTGGGAAGGTATCAGTATATTATATTATATCTATTGTAGATATAGTAATAACGAAACTGTTATTATATGTACATTGATCTGTGGGAAGGGGTAAGTATATTATATTATATCTAATGTAGATATAGTTACAGTGATATTGTTACCAAAATTACATTGGTCTGTGGGAAGGTATCAGTATATTACATTGTATCTTATGTAGATATAGTAATAACGAAACTGTTATTATATGTACATTGATCTGTGGGGTTAAATCAGTATATTCAATTACATCTGATGTAGATATAGTAATAACGGTATTGTTATTGTATGTACATTGGTCTGTGGGATTAAATCAGTATATTACATTTCATCTGATGTAGATACAGTAATAACGATATTGTTATTAAATGTATATTACATATCTAATGTAGATATAGTAATAACGATACTGTTATTATATGTACATTGATCTGTGGGAAGGTATCAGTATGTTACATTATATCTAATGTAGATATAGTAATAACGAAACTGTTATTATATGTACCTTGATCTGTGGGAAGGGATCAGTTTATTACATTATATCTAATGTAGATATAGTAATAATGATATTGTTACCAAAATTACATTGACCTGTGGGAAGTGATCAGTATATTACATTATATGTAATGAAGATATAGTAATAATGATATTGTTATTAAACGTACCTTGGTCTGTGGGATTAAATCAGTATATTAAATTTCATCTGATGTAGATATAGTAATAATGATATTGTTATTAAATGTATATTACATATCTAATGTAGATACAGTAATCACGATACTGTTATTATATGTACATTGATATGTTGGAGGGTGTCAGTATATTATATTGTCTCTAATGTAGATATAGTAATAGTGATATTGTTATTAAATGTACATTGGTCCGTGGGAATAAATCAGTATATTACATTACATCTAATGTAGATATCGTAATAATGATATTGTTATTAAATGTACATTCGTCTGTGGGATTAAATCAGTATATTACATTACATCTAATGTAGATATAGTAATAATGATATTGTTATTAAATGTATATTACATATCTAATGTAGATATAGTAATAACGAAACTGTTATTATATGTACATTGATCTGTGGGAAGGGATAAGTATATTACATTATATCTAATGTAGATATAGTAATAATGATATTGTTACCAAAATTACATTGATCTGTGGGAAGGGATCAGTATATTACATTATATCCGATGTAGATATAGTATAAATGATACTGTTATTCAATCTACATTGATCTGTGGGAAGGAATCAGTATATTGCAGTAGGTCCAATGTTGATAAACTAATAACGATACTGTCATTAAGTGTATATTACGTATCTAATGTAGATATGGTAATGACAATAATGATACAATCTGTGCATTGATCTGTTGGAAGTGATCAGTACATTACATTATATCTAATGAAGACATAGTAATAATGACACTGTTATTAAATGTACATTGGTCTGTGGGAATAAATCAGTATACTACATTACATCTGATGTAGATATAGTAATAATGATATTGTTATTAAATGTACATTGATCTGTGGGATTAAATCAGTATATTACATTACATCTGATGAAGATATAGTAATAATGATATTGTTATTAAATGTATATTACATATCTGATGTAGATATAGTAATAATGATATTGTTATTAAATGTATATTACATATCTAATGTAGATACAGTAATCACGATACTGTTATTATATGTACATTTATATGTTGGAAGGTATCAGTATATTATATTGTCTCTAATGAAGATATAGTAATAGTGATATTGTTATTAAATGTACATTGGTCCGTGGGAATAAATCAGTATATTACATTACATCTAATGTAGGTATAGTAATAATGATATTGTTATTAAATGTACATTCGTCTGTGGGATTAAATCAGTATATTACATTACATCTAATGTAGATATAGTAATAATGATATTGTTATTAAATATATATTACATATCTAATGTAGATATAGTAATATCGATACTGTTATTATATGTACATTGATCTGTGGGAAGGTATCAGTATATTACATTATATCTAATGTAGATATATTAATAACGAACCTGTAATTATATGTACATTGATCTGTGGGATTAAATCATTATATTATATTACATCTGATGTAGATATAGTAATAATGGTATTGTTATTAAACGTACATTGATCTGTGGGATTAAATCAGTATATTACATTACATCTGATGTAGATATAGTAATAATGATATTGTTATTAAATATATATTACATATCTAATGTAGATACAGTAATAACGATACTGTTATTATATGTACACTGATCTGTGGGAAGGTATCGATATATTACATTATATCTAATGTAGATATAGTAATAACGAAGCTGTAATCATATGTACATTGATCTGTGGGAAGGGGTAAGTATATTATATTATATCTAATGTAGATATAGTAATAATGATATTGTTACCAAAATTACATTGATCTTTGGGAAGGCGTCAGTATATTACATTATATCCAATGTAGATATAGTATAAATGATACTGTTATTCAATGTACATTGATCTGTGGGAAGGAATCAGTATATTGCAGGAGATCTAATGCAGATATAGTAATAACGATAATGCCATTATATGTACATTGATCGGTGGGAAGGGGTAAGTATATTATATTATATCTAATGTAGATATAGTTACAGTGATATTGTTACCAAAATTACATTGGTCTGTGGGAAGGTATCAGTATATTACATTGTATCTTATGTAGATATAGTAATAACGAAACTGTTATTATATGTACATTGATCTGTGGGGTTAAATCAGTATATTCAATTACATCTGATGTAGATATAGTAATAACGGTATTGTTATTAAATGTACATTGGTCTGTGGGATTAAATCAGTATATTGAATTTCATCTGATGTAGATATAGTAATAACGATATTGTTATTAAATGTATATTACATATCTAATGTAGATATAGTAATAACGATACTGTTATTATATGTACATTGATCTGTGGGAAGGTATCAGTATGTTACATTATATCTAATGTAGATATAGTAATAACGAAACTGTTATTATATGTACCTTGATCTGTGGGAAGGGATCAGTATATTACATTATATCTAATGTAGATATAGTAATAATGATATTGTTACCAAAATTACATTGATCGGTGGGAAGTGATCAGTATATTACATTATATGTAATGAAGATATAGTAATAATGATATTGTTATTAAATGTACCTTGGTCAGTGGGATTAAATCAGTATATTAAATTTCATCTGATGTAGATATAGTAATAATGATATTGTTATTAAATGTATATTACATATCTAATGTAGATATAGTAATAACGATACTGTTATTATATGTACATTGATCTGTGGGAAGGTATCAGCATATTACATTGTATCCAATGTAGATATAGAAATAATGATATTGTTATTAAATGTACATTGGTCTGTGGGAATAAATCAGTATAATACATTGCATCTGATGTAGATATATTAATAATGATATTGTTATTAAATGTATATTACATATCAAATGGAGATATAGTAATAACGATACTGCCATTATATGTACATTGATCGGTGGGAAGGGATCATTATATTACATTATATCTAATGTAGGTACAGTAATAATGATATTGTTATTAAATGTACATTGGTCTGTGGGAAGGTATCAGTATATTGCAGGAGATCTAATGCAGATATAGTAATAACGATACTGCCATTATATGTACATTGATCTGTGGGATTAAATCAGTATATTACATTACATCTGATGTAGATATAGTAATATTTGTATTGTTATTAAATGTACATTGGTCTTTGGGATTAAATCAGTATATTACATTACATCTGATGTAGATATTGTAATAATGATATTGGTATTAAATGTATCTTACATATCTAATGTAGATATAGTAATAACGAAACTGTTATTACATGTACATTGATCTGTAGGAAGGGATCAGTATATTACATTATATCTAATGTAGATATAGTAATAATGATACTGTTATTCAATGTACATTGATCTGTGGGAAGGAATCAGTATATTGCAGGAGATCTAATGCAGATATAGTAATAACGATACTGCCATTATATGTACATTGATCGGTGGGAAGGGATCAGTATATATGATTATATCTAATGAAGATATAGTAATACTGATATTGTTATTAAATGTACATTGGTCTGTGGGAATAAATCAGTATAATACATTACACCTGATGTAGATATATTAATAATGATATTGTTATTAAATGTATATTACATATCAAATGTAGATATAGTAATAACGATACTGCGATTATATGTGCATTGATTGGTGGGATGTGATCATTATATTACATTATATCTAATGTAGATATAGTAATAATGATATTGTTATTAAATGTATATTACATATCTAATGTAGATATAGTAATTACGATACTGTTATTATATGTACATTGATCTGTGGGAAGGTGTCAGTATATTACATTATATCTAATGTAGATATCGTAATAACGATACTGTTATTATATGTACATTGATCTGTGGGATTAAATCAGTATATTAAATTACATCTGATGTAGATATAGTAATAATGATATTTTTATTAAATGTACATAGGTTTGTGGGAATAAATCAGTATATTACATTACATCTGATGTAGATATATTAATAATGATATTGTTATTAAATGTATATTACATATCAAATGTAGATATAGTAATAACGATACTGCCATTATATGTACATTGATCGGTCGGAAGGGATCATTATATTACATTATATCTAATGTAGATATAGTAATAACGATACTGTTATTATATGTACATTGATCTGTGGGATTAAATCAGTATATTAAATTACATCTGATGTAGATATAGTAATAATGATATTTTTATTAAATGTACATAGGTCTGTGGGAATAAATCAGTATATTACATTACATCTGATGTAGATATATTAATAATGATATTGTTATTAAATGTATATTACATATCAAATGTAGATATAGTAATAACGATACTGTTATTAAGTGTTTATTACGTATCTAATGTAGATATAGTAATGACGATATTGTTACAATCTTGCATTGATCTGTGGGAAGTGATCAGTATATTACATTATATCTAATGAAGATATAGTAATAATGATATTGTTATTAAATGTACATTGATCTGTGGGATTAAATCATGATATTACATTATATCTAATGTAGATTGTAACGTGGTCACACCTGTGCCCCCCCTCCGTTACAATCGCTGCGCTTCTCCCACCTCAAATCCCACCTAAAAATGACCCTTAACCCTTCTAACACCTCACCCCTTTTCCCCGCCCGCCGGTGTCGGGCCGATGGAGGCGACGGAAAAGAGACAACAGGGATCACCCGCAAAAAGGAGCTACGAGGCCGGCGACAGACCTCCCACCCTCCAGGAGAGGAAAAGCAACACGGGACTTCGGAAAAAGAGACGAAGCGGCCCAGCAGCTGATACAAACGTCCACCTGGAGCCATCTGTCGCCGAGCCCGAAGACCTCAGTCCACCCGCCACGGCCGGAGATCCGCCAGCCCCATCGAACCCGAACACCGGCAGATCGACAATCGATCACCAATCTATTCCGTTGCCAGAAAAGGCCCCCTTCCTATTCCCCATCCCCTCCCCAAAAATCATCCCGCGACGGTCCCGTCGTCGCGGCAGCGACGACGAGCCGTCATTGAGCCCTAGGCTACAAAATAGCGAACGTAAAGAGATTTTTGGCGAAAAAGCGATCATTGAGATTTTGAAGAGTGAGTGGGAAGCGTGCAGTGTGCACTGTGGGGTGAGTCCCTTGCGTTATTAAATTGCGATCTGATATTGTTGTGAGTTTCGGCAACGGCGATCTTCGATTGCGAACTTGTGTGTCCGCATATCGCGCCGGTCATCCCCCGCTATATTTCTCGAAACCCTTTTGTCCAGCCCCCAACGTTCCCGTCTAAAAGCATCCTCACGCGTAACGTAGACGAACTTCCAGAAACCTCCCTCACCCTGAGATCTTCCCTAACCCTCGACAAATCCTCCTTGCGTACTCCCCCGCGAGATTGTAAGGACGTAAGTGCCACGAGTCCCATCCCCTGTAACGACCCCCATTCTGTCCCTTTGTCCAATTTTTGATTGCCACCGCGAGTGGCTGGCGCCCAACGTTTATACGAAACTAGTGTGTGAAGAGAATATAGAGTGAACCCCCGAAAGGGTCACAAGATATATTAATAATGATATTGTTATTAAATGTACATTGGTCTGTGGGATTAAATCAGTATATTAAATTTCATCTGATGTAGATATAGTAATAATGATATTGTTATTAAATGTATAATACATATCCAATGTAGATATAGTAATAACGATACTGCCATTATATGTACATTGATCGGTCGGAAGGGATCATTATATTACATTATATCTAATGTAGATATAGTAATAATGATATTGTTATTAAATGTACATTGGTCTGTGGGATTAAATCAGTATATTAAATTTCATCTGATGTAGGTATAGTAATAATGATATTGTTATTAAATGTATATTACATATCTGATGTAGATATAGTAATAACGATACTGCCATTATATGTACATTGATCGGTGGGAAGGGATCATTATATTACATTATATCTAATGTAGATATAGTAATAATGATATTGTTATTAAATGTACATTGGACTGTGGGATTAAATCAGTATATTAAATTTCATCTGATGTTGATATAGTAATAGTGATATGGTTATTAAATGGAAATTACATATCTAATGTAGATATAGTAATAACGATACTGCCATTATATGTACATTGATCTGTGGGATTAAATCAGTATATTAAATTACATCTGATGTAGATATAGTAATAATGGAACTGTTATTAAATGTACATTGGTCTGTGGGAGTAAATCAGTATATTACATTACATCTGATGTAGATATAGAAATAATGATATTGTTGTTAAATGTATGTTACATATCTAATGTAGATATAGTAATAACGAAACTGTTATTGTATGTACATTGATCTGTGGGAAGGTATCAGTATATTACATTATATGTATTGTAGATATAGTAATAACGAAACTGTTATTATATGTACATTGATCTGTAGGTAGGGATCAGTTTATTACATTATATCTAATGTAGATATAGCAATAATGATGTTGTTACCAAAATTACATTGATCTGTGGGAAGGCATCAGTATATTACATTATATCCAATGTAGATATAGTATAAATGACACTGTTATTCAATGTACCGATTATAACATTATCGTCATTACTATAACTTCATTAGATCTACTGCAATATACTGATTCCATCCCACAGATCAATGTACATTGAATAACAGTATCATATATACTATATCTACACTGGATATAATTTAATATACTGTTCCCTTCCCACAGATCAATGTAATTTTGGTATCAATATCATTATTACTATATCTGCATTAGATATAATGTAAGATACTGATCCCTTCCCACAGATCAATGTAAATATAATAACAGTTTCGTTATTACTATGTCTACAATAGATATAATGTAATATACTGACACCTTCCCACAGATCAATGTACATATAATAACGATATCGTTATTACTATATCTACATTAGAGACGTAATATACATTTAATAACAATATCATTATTACTATATGTACATTAGATATAATGTAATATTATGATCCCTTCCCACCGATCAATGTACATATAATGGCAGTATCGTTATTACTATATCTACATTAGATATGTAATAAACACCTAATAACAATATCATTATTACTATATCTACATTAGATATAATGTAATGTAATGATTTATTCCCACAGATCAATGTACATACAATAACAGTTTCGTTATTACTATATCTAAATTAGATATGTAATATACATCTAATAACAATATCATTATTACTATATGTACATCAGATGAAAGTTAATATACGGATTTAATCCCACAGACCAATGTACATTTAATAACAATACCATTATTACTATATCTACATCAGATGTAATTTAATATACTGATTTAATCCCACAGGTCAATGTACATATAATAACAGCTTCGTTATTACTATATCTACATTAGATATAATGTAATATACTGATACCTTCCCACAGATCGATGTACATATAATAACAGTATCGTTATTACTATATCTACATTAGATATGTAATATACATTTAATAACAATATCATTATTACTATATCTACATCAGATGTAATTTAATATACTGATTTAATCCGACAGACCAATGTACATTGAATAACAGTATCATTATTACTATATCTACATCAGATGTAATGTAATATACTGATTTAATCCCACTGACCAATCTACATTTAATAACAATATCATTATTACTATATCTTCATTGGATATAATGTAATATACTGATCACTTCCCACAGATCAATGCACAGACTGTAACATTATCGTCAATACTATATCTACATTAGATACGTAATATACACTTAATGAGAGTATCGTTATTACTTTATCTACATTAGACCGACTGCAATATACTGATTCCTTCCCACAGATCAATGTAGATTGAATAACAGTATCATTTATACTATATCTACATTGGATATAATGTAATATACTGATCCCTTCCCACAGATCAATGTAATTGTGGTAACAATATCATTATTACTATATCTACATTAGATATAATGTAATATACTTATCCCTTCGCACAGATCAATGTACATATAATAACAGTTTCGTTATTACTATATCTACATTGGATATAATGTAATATACTGATACCTTCCCACAGATCAATGTATATATAATAACAGTATTGTTATTGCTATATCTACATTAGATATGTAATATACATTTAATAACAATATCATTATTATTATATGTACATTAGATATAATGCAATATAATGATCCCTTCCCACCGATCAATGTACATATAATGGCAGTATCGTTATTACTATATCTACATTAGATATGTAATATACATTTAATAACAATATCATTATTACTATATCTACATCAGATGTAATGTAATATACTGATTTAATCCCACAGATCAATGTACATTTAATAACAATACCATTATTACTATATCTACATCAGATGTAATTTAATATACTCATTTAATCCCACAGACCAATGTACACTTAATAAGGATATCATTATTACTATATCTACATTAGATCTACTGCAATATACTGACTCCTTCCCACAGATCAATGTACATTGAATAACAGTATCATTTATACTATATCTACATTGGATATAATGTAATATACTGATCCCTTCCCACAGATCAATGTAGTTTTGGTAACAACATCATTCTAACAATATCTACATTAGATATAATGTCATATACTGATACCTTCCCACAGATCAATGTACATATAATAACAGTGTTGTTATTACTATATCTACATTAGATATGTAATATACATTTAATAACAATATCATTATTACTATATCTACATCAGATGTATTGTAATATACTGATTTATTCCCACAGATCAATGTACATACAATAACATTTTCGTTATTACTATATCTACATTAGATATGTAATATACATTTAATAACAATATCATTATTACTACGTGTACATCAGATGAAATTTAATATACGGATTTAATCCCACAGAGCAATGTACATTTAATAACAATACCATTATTACTATGTCTACATCAGATGCAATTTAATATACTGATTTAATCCCACAGATTAATTTACATATAATAACAGTTTCGTTATTACTATATCTACATTAGATATGTAATATACATTTAATAACAATATCATTATTACTATATCTACATCAAATGTAATTTAATATACTGATTTAATCCCACAGATCAATGTACATTTAATAACAATACCATTATTACTATATCTACATCAGATGTAATTTAATATACTGATTTAATCCCACAGATCAATGTACATATAATAACAGTTTCGTTATTACTATATCTAGATTAGATATAACGTAATATACTGATACCTTCCCACAGATCGATGTACATATAATAACAGTATCGTTATTACTATATCTACATTAGATATGAAATATACATTTAACAACAATATCATTATTACTATATCAACATTAGATATGTAATATATATTTAATAACAATATCATTATTACTATATCTACATCAGATGAAATTTAACATACTGATTTATTTCCACAGACCAATGTACATTTAATAACAATATCATTATTACTATATCTTCATTAGATATAATGTAATATACTGATCACTTCTCACAGATCAATGCACAGATTGTAACATTATCCTCATTACTATATCTACATTAGGTATGTAATAAACACTTAATAACAGTATCGTTATTACTATATCTACATTAGATCTACTGCAATATACTGATTCCTTCCCACAGATCAATGTACATTGAATAACAGTATCATTTATACTATATGTACATTGGATATAATGTAATACACAGATGCCTTACCACATATCAATGTAATTTTGGTAACAATATCATTATTACTATATCAACATTAGATATAATGTAATATACTGATCCCTTCTCACAGATCAATGTACATACAATAACAGTTTCGTTATTACTATATCTACATTAGATATGTAATATACATTTAATAACAATATCATTATTACTATATCTGCATCAGATGTAATGTAATATACTGATTTAATCCCACAGACCAGTGTACATTTAATAACAATATCATTATTTCTATATCTACATTAGATACAATGTAATATACTAATCCCTACCCACAGATTAATGTACATATAATAACAGTTTCGTTATTACTATATCTACATTAGATATGTAATATACATTTAATAACAATATCATTATTACTATATCTGCATCAGATGTAATGTAATATACTGATACCTTCCCACAGATCAATGTACATATAATAACAGTTTCGTTATTACTATATCTACATTAGATATGTAATATACATTTAATAACAATATCATTATTAGTATATCTGCATCAGATGTAATGTAATATACTGATTTAATCCCACAGACCAGTGTACATTTAATAACAATGTCATTATTACTATATCTTCATTAGATATAATGTAATATACTGATCACTTCCCACAGATCAATGCACAGATTGTATCATTATTGTCATTACTATATCTACATTAGATACGTAATAAACACTTAATAACAATGTCGTTACTACTGTATCTACATTAGATCTACTGCAATATACTGATTCCTTCCCACAGATCAATGTAATTTTGGTAACAACATCATTATTACAATATCTACATTAGATATAATGTAATATACTAATCCCTTCCCACAGATCAATGTACATATAATAACAGTTTCGTTATTACTACATCAACATTAGATTCAATGTAATATACTGATACCTTCCCACAGATCAGTGTACATATAATAACAGTATCGTTATTACTATATCTACATTAGATATGTAATATACATTTAATAACAATATCATTATTACCATATCTACATCAGATGTAATGTAGTATACTGATTTATTCCCACAGACCAATGTACATTTAATAACAATGTCATTATTACCATATCTTCATTAGATATAATGTAATATATCTAATCTACAATATTACTATATCTACAATATTAATATATCTACAATAGATATAATGTAATATACTGATTCCTTCCCACAGATCAATGTACATATAATAACAGTTTCGTTATTACTGTATCTCCATTAGATATGTAATATACATTTAATAACAATATCATTATTACTATATCTGCATCAGATGTAATGTAATATACTGATTTAATCCCACAGACCAGTGTACATTTAATAACAATATCAAAATTACTATATCTACATTAGATATAATGTAATATAATGATCCCTTCCCACCGATCAATGTACATATAATGGCAGTATCGTCATTACTATGTCTACGTTAGGTATGTAATATACATTTAATAACAATATCATTATTACTATATGTACATTACATATAATGTAATATAATGTTCCCTTCCCACCGATCAATGTACATATAATGGCAGTATCGTTATTACTATATCCACATTAGATATGTAATATACATTTAATAACAATATCATTATTACTATATCTACATCAGATGAAATTTAATATACTGATTTAATCCCACAGACGAATGTACATTGAATAACAATATCATTATTACTATATCTACATCAGATGTAATGTAATATACTGATTTATTCCCACAGATCAATGTACATACAATAACAGTTTCGTTATTACTATATCTACATTAGATATGTAATATACATTTAATAACAATATCATTATTACTGTTCGCGTTTCGCGACTTTTTTTCTTTTATTGGATTGAGCGGTAGGCTTTGAATTTGGCGCCCCGAGAAGAAGAGCAAGCGTGTCAGTGTCACGCTGCAATACGCAGGCGCGTGCAGTGTGGGGGTGTAAAGGACGGTCCGGGACTGGGCCTGATTCATTCTGACGAGGGTCAGGGACTTCTGCGCATTGATTTGTTGCTTTTTGTGTTTGAGCTATTTGGTGTGTTTTGTTTTGATTTAACTGTATCGGTGGCGATCGGTTGACGTGCGCAAGTTGAATCGGGCGTGTGTCCTTAGTTTGGGAAGCACTGAGTGCGATTTGGGACCGTGTGATCACGGTCATTTTTTGTTCCCACTTGGGGAACGTGTCCTCTGATCAGGAAATGCACTAGTTGCAATTTGAACTTCGTGTGATCACGATTATTTGTTCCCACTTGGGGAACGCCTCCTGTGACCAGGAATTTGTTTGTAACGAGGACCACGACGATTGGCTGCGGCGTTGGCGAGGTGTCATCCGAGTGCGGTTTGTACAGAGCTCTGGCGTGCGATAGTATAAGTTTTTGAATGATCATTCAAGTAATAGTTAATCTCTAGATCATAAGTTTGCTTTTTTTATATTACAATTATTTTATTTGGTATTTTCTTTTTATTTTGTGGTAATTTATTTTGTTCAAGGAACCAGGCTTTTTCCTCACTTGAGACTGGGGTTTTTTACGGCCGGTATCCTCTAAAGATTAAAATCATTATTTTCATTTATTTAATAAATTCATTTATTTTGATTCTTTTTTTAAAATCTAATACTACGTGTTTTATTTACCCTCGGCGACAACAATCACACCCTGTTTCCTCTCCCTTTGTTATTGTTTTCTAATATTCGGAACAATTACTATATCTACATCAAATGTAATTTAATATACTGATTTAATCCCACAGATCAATGTACATATAATAACAGTTTCGTTATTACTATATCTACATTGGATATAATGTAATATACTGATACCTTCCCACAGATCAATGTACATTTAATAACAATATCATTATTACTATATCTACATCAGATGTAATGTAATATACTGATTTATTCCCACAGATCAATGTACATTTAATAACAATACCATTGTTACTATATCTACATCAGATGTAATTTAATATACTCATTTAATCCCACAGACCAATGTACATTTAATAACAATATCATTATTACTATATCTACATCAGATGAAATTTAATATACTGATTTATTTCCACAGACCAATGTGCATTGAATAACAATATCATTACTACTATATCTACATCAGATGTAATGTAATATACTGATTTATTCCCACAGACCAATGTACATTTAATAACAATATCATTATTACTATATCTTAATTAGATATAATGTAATAGACTGATCACTTCCCACAGATCAATGCAAGATTGTAACATTATCGTCATTACTATATCTACATTAGATACGTAATCAACACTTCATAACAGTATCGTTATTACTATATCTACATTAGATCTACTGCAATATACTGATTCCTTCCCACAGATCAATGTACATTGAATAACAGTATCATTTATACTATATCTACATTGGATATAATGTAATATACTGATCCCTTCCCACAGATCAATGTACATATAATAACAGTTTCGTTATTACTATATCTACAATAGATATAATGTAATATACTGATCCCTTCCCACAGATAAATGTACATATAATAACAGTATCGTTATTACTATATCTACATTAGATATGTAATATACATTTAACAACAATATCATTATTACTATATCTACATTAGATATGTAATATATATTTAATAACAATATCATTATTACTATATCTACATCAGATGAAATTTAACATACTGATTTATTTCCACAGACCAATGTACATTTAATAACAATATCATTATTACTATATCTTCATTAGATATAATGTAATATACTGATCACTTCCCACAGATCAATGCACAGATTGTATCATTATTGTCATTACTATATCTACATTAGATACGTAATAAACACTTAATAACAGTGTCGTTACTACTGTATCTACATTAGATCTACTGCAGTATACTGATTCCTTGCCACAGATCAATGTACATTGAATACCAGTATCATTTATACTATATCTACATTGGATATAATGTAATATACTGCTCCCTTCCCACAGATCAATGTAATTTTGGTAACAATATCATTATTACTATATCTACATTAGATATAATGTAATATACTGATCCCTTCCCACCGATCAATGTACAGGGTGTAAAAAAATTAATGGTCACGGCTCCAGGGGGTGAATCTACACCCTAGGATCGGTGGACATTTGTAAAAAAAACCTGCCGCAAAATTGTTTATAACATTGAAAATTGTTGTTAAATTTTTTTTTTACACCAACACATTCTGCACACTGAGAGGAGAAAAAGTTTGAGAGGAACTATATGTCGCAAACGAACCGTTTCATCAGGAAAAGTTATTAAATAATTCATAGCGATTTGATTGTGTAGTGTTGCACGTATAGGCGAGGGCCTACCACTACCCTGCCACTTGAGCGTATCTACCCCAACGCTGGGGCCTGGCACAGCTGTGCGCCGTACCCCTACCCTAAACTGACACCATGCGACGTTTAAAGGGACAGTAGACCTAGTAAGGTGCATTGACCTACTTGTATAGGTTTCGGTCAAGTGACTTTTCTTATCTTTCACCATTGGGGCAATACCATTTTAGAATAGCGGGCAAATATTTAAAAATCTGAAAAAAATTGAGGATATAGTCCTATTTGTCCCTTTTACGGACCTGTTTTCAAAAATACGAACACTTTAAAATTGGCCATAGGAAAATTAATTAAACTTAACGCTGCGTCAGGACACGCTGGCTCGACCGGCCGAGTTGCGCGGTGCTAGTAGCGGCCAAGCGGCTATACCTGCTATTGTTAATAGGGTATGGGACCGCTGTGAGGTCTAACAACTATTGAAAACTCACTCTTTGTCAATGATACTTATTGTTATATACATTCAAGTTGTCATTGTTCGATGGAAACCACGAGAAGGTGGTGAGTATTCTTCCATCAGGATGGGATGGGATATGATTAGATTAGGTTAAAGGATAACTATTTGGTTATATTCATGAGCGTCTAATTATATCAATTATTTATAAATTATATAAATTATGGAATGCCCCTGTTTAAAGTAGAATATATCAATACTAAGAATCTAGTACCCTAGGATTTCATGCAATAATAATATATTTACTTACCAATTATCTCTGTCTTTGCCTCTCCCACAAGACACTGCCGTACTCACCAATGCTCCGTAACAGTCTTGCTTGGTCACCAGCTTCAATGTGTCCACCACCACTGTTTACACAGTTTTCTAATCTGTATTTTAAGTTTCTACGCACTTTATAAAAAATGTCTGCTTTGTTTTGAATTTTTTCAAAGGCATAATTAATACGTCCTTTTAAATCCGCCACAGTCCTTATTTCAGTGCCCGATTTATACACAATTTGCTTCACTGCGCCCCACAGAAAAAAATCCAGTGGATTTAAATCGGGGGAGCGTGGAGGCCACAAATGTGGAGCAGGTGTTCTCCCAATCCATCGCGATCCAAACATTTGCGACAAATGTTCGCGTACTGGTCTGCTAAAATGTGGTGGCGCGCCATCGTGCATAAAATAAATCCTTCTTCTTCTTTGTTGGGGAATGAGCCTTCTTAATTCTGTGATCAATTGCGATCGCAAAAATTGGCAATATCGTTGGCTAGTTAATGGCGCCGGTAGATAAATAGGACCGATTATATTATCACCGATTATGCCAGCCCACACATTTACTGAAAACCGGCCTTGATTAAAATGCTGTTGCATAACATGCGGATTTCTTTCTGCCCAGATCCTGGTGTTTTGCCGATTTTGGATGTTGGTGTTGGAGAAACTACTTTCATCCGTAAATATAATGTTTTTAAAAAAATCCTCGTTATTCTCCACTTTCCTCAACATCCACTGACAAAAGTTTATCCTCTGTTGATAATCCGATTCCCTTAACGCTTGGACCTTCTGGATACGATATGGTCTCAAGCCTTCTTCACGGATTACACGACGTACCGTCATATGTGAAATATTCACGCGTCGTGCAATGCCACGGAGTCCCATGAACGGATAAGTTCTTGCAAGTGCAATCACTTGCTCTTCCGTCCTCCAATGCGTCCGTGGTCGACCAGCATGGCGGTGGTTGTTGCCGGCGTCTGATAGTGAGGCTTCACTAAAACGGTGGTCCAGTCTTTGAAACTGCCGTCTATCAGGAACGGATCTCATTCGCATTGATCTTCCACTATTTTCTAGCCATTCGCGGTATATATCCCGAGCTAGGGTATAGTCCCTATTAGCTGCATCGATGGCACGGAGCATTTGACGCACATTCACAAATGAATGATTATTGTTTTGGCCACGACGCTCCATAATGCACGGGTGTTTATTACTAATTATTAAAATTAATAACACTAAATAACACTAAATAATACTATTAACACACTATGCCACACTAGTACTCTACACTTAATATTAACACTATTACTACTACGATAAATAATAATAAAATACAGAAAAACACAAATAACTACACTATTGTTATAATAATAATAATAATAATAATAACAATAATAATAATAAACGAAATAAACAAAAGTTCATGCAAAGTAAATACTTTGAGTAAAACTCGAAGGAAATCGTACTCGTTGCGAAATGTTCACTCTGTCGATGTCAAAGCGATTCTGACGTTCTAGAGTTCTTGCAATGGCTTTCCAAACCCCAATGAAATTAGTGTTAGTTTTCCACAAAGAAGTCAAATGCGTTGTAGTTGGTTAGAGAAAGTTAAAAATGTGTTTTGGAAGACCATTGAAACCGACAGTTTGGAGTAGAACAAAGTTTACGATGTTCGTATCCTGTGGTGCTTTCCCATCGGAAATTCAGAGATGACAGTAACCAGTTACAAATTTTGCGTGTCTTTTTCCTAGAGACATTCTTTGCAAGGGTAGGCGTCGACAATAAAGAAGAGGAACGCACGTTTTAACATCTGGATTTAAGTAAGCGAAGACATTAGGTTATTTTTTCTATTGTCAATTCCTATCCTTGCACGGAGTATCCCTGAAAAAAGGATACGTGAAGTTTGTAACTGGTTAGCGTCAATCCCGAATTTTTGGTGGGAAAGCACCACAGGATACGAATATTGTAAATTTTGTTCTACGTCAGACTCTTGGTTTCAATGACCTATCGAATCACTCCCTGCATTCTTTATAATTAATTGCATTAATTGCAGCGCATTTTTCCTCTATGTAGAAAACCAACACTATCTTCATGGAGTTCTTGAAAAGCCTTAAAATCGTTTTGACAACAGTAACGAGAATATTTCCAAGCGACAGTCATTCTCCTTTCAGTTTCAATTGAAGCATCTACTTTATTCTTAAGTCTATAATGTTTTCATTATTATCATGATTGCTACCATAATATAGTAATTTATATGTTTTCTTCATTTTTTAATTATGTATCGTAATAGTAATAGTAGTAGCATTGTAGTAATAATAATATTAATTGTGAGTGTAGAATGGTGGTATTAATAAATTTGTCAATAATCCATAATAAATACTCGCACATTATGAAGCGTCATAGAAGAAATAATAATTACACATTTATAACTGTGCATTAAGTGCTTCGTACCATCGATGCAGCCGACAGAAATCATGCCGTATTGATATATTCTACTTTAAACGGGGGCATTCCATAATTTACATAATTTATAAATGATTGATATAATTAGACGCTCATCAATATAACCAAATAGTTATCCTTTAACCTAATCTAATTATATCCCATTCCATCTTGATGGAAGAATACCCACCACCTTCTCGTGATTTCCATCGGTAAAATGGTATTCCATTCTAAAATGGTATTGCCCCAACGGTGAAAAATAAGAAAAGTCACTTGACCGAAGCCTATACAAGTAGGTCAATGCACCTTACTAGGTCTACTGTCCCTTTAAACGTCGCATGGTGTCAGTTTAGGGTAGGGGTACGGCGCACAGCTGTGCCAGGCCCCAGCGTTGGGGTAGATACGCTCAAGTGGCAGGGTAGTGGTAGGCCCTCGCCTATACGTGCAACACTACACAATCAAATCGCTATGAATTATTTAATAACTTTTCCTGATGAAACGGTTCGTTTGCGACATATAGTTCCTCTCAAACTTTTTCTCCTCTCAGTGTGCAGAATGTGTTGGTGTAAAAAAAAAATTTAACAACAATTTTCAATGTTATAAACAATTTTGCGGCAGGTTTTTTTTACAAATGTCCACCGATCCTAGGGTGTAGATTCACCCCCTGGAGCCGTGACCATTAATTTTTTTACACCCTGTACATATAATAACAGTATCGTTATTACTATATCTACATTAGATATGTAATATACATTTAACAACAATATCATTATTACTATACCTACATTAGATATGTAATATATATTTAATAACAATATCATTATTACTATATCTACATCAGATGAAATTTAACATACTGATTTATTTCCACAGACCAATGTACATTTAATTACAATATCATTATTACTATATCTTCATTAGATATAATGTAATATACTGATCACTTCTCACAGATCAATGCACAGATTGTAACATTATCCTCATTACTATATCTACATTAGATATGTAATAAACACTTAATAACAGTATCGTTATTACTGTATCTACATTAGATCTACTGCAATATACTGATTCCTTCCCACAGATCAATGTACATTGAATAACAGTATCATTTATACTATATGTACATTGGATATAATGTAATATACTGCTCCCTTCCCACAGATCAATGTAATTTTGGTAACAATATCATTATTAATATAACTACATTAGATATAATGTAATATACTGATCCCTTCCCACAGATCAATGTACATATAATAACAGTTTCGTGATTACTATATCTACATTAGATATGTAATATACATTTAATAACAATATCATTACTACTATATCTACATCAGATGAAATTTAATATATTGATTTAATCCCACGGACCAATGTACATTTAATAACAATAACATTATTACTATATCTACATCAGATGTTATTTAATATACTGATTTAACCCCACAGATCAATGTACATATAATAACAGCTTCGTTATTACTATATCTATATTAGATACGTAATATACATTTAATAACAATATCATTATTACTATATCTACATCAGATGAAATTTAATATACTGATTTAATCCCACAGTCCAGTGTACATTTAATAACAATATCAAAATTACTATATCTACATTAGATATAATGTAATATAATGATCCCTTCCCACCGATCAGTGTACATATAATAACAGTTTCGTTATTACTATATCTACATTGGATATAATGTAATATACTGATCCCTTCCCACAGATCAATGTGGTTTTGGTAACAACATCAAGATTACAATATCTACATTAGATATAATGTAATATACTAATCCCTTCGCACAGATCAATGTACATATAATAACGGTTTCGTTATTACTATATCTACATTAGATACAATGTAATATACTGATACCTTCCCACAGATCAGTGTACATATAAAAACAGTATTGTTATTGCTATATCTACATTAGATATGTAATATACATTTAATAACAATATCATTATTACTATATGTACATTAGATATAATGTAATATAATGATCCCTTCCCACCGATCAATGCACATATAATGGCAGTATCGTTATTACTATATCTACATTAGATATGTAATATACATTTAATAACCATATCATTATTACTATATCTACATCAGATGTAATGTAATATACTGATTTAATCCCACAGATCAATGTACGTTTAATAACAATACCATTATTACTATATCTACATCAGATGTAATTTAATATACTGATTTAATCCCACAGATCAACGTACATATAATAACAGTTTCGTTATTAATATATCTACATTAGATATAATGTAATATACTGATACCTTCCCACAGACCAATGTAATTTTGGTAACAGTATCATTATTACTATATCTAAATCAGATGAAATTTAATATACTGATTTAATCCCACAGACCAATGTACATTGAATAACAATATCATTATTACTATATCTACATCAGATGTAATTTAATATACTTATTTAACCCCACAGACGAATGTACATTGAATAACAATATCATTATTACTATATCTACATCAGATGTAATGTAATATACTGATTTAATCCCACAGACCAATGTACATTTAATAACAATATCATTATTACTATATCTTCTTTAGATATAATGTAATATACTGATACCTTCCCACAGATCAATGTACATATAATAACAGTATCGATATTACTATATCTACATTAGATATGTAATATACATTTAATAACAATATCATTGTTACTATATGTACATTAGATATAATGTTATATAATGATCCCTTCCCACCGATCAATGTACATATAATGGCAGTATCGTTATTACTATATCTACATTAGATGTAATGTAATATACTGATTTAATACCACAGACCAATGTACATTTAATAACAATACCATTATTACTATATCTACATCAGATGTAATGTAATATACTGATCCCTTCCCACAGACCAATGTACACTGAATAACAATATCATTATTACTATATCTACATCAGATGTAATGTAATATACTGATTTAATCCCACAGACCAATGTACATTTAATAACAATACCATTATTACTATATCTACATCAGATGTAATTTATTATACTGATTTAATCCCACAGACCAATGTACATTTAATAACAATATCATTATTACTATATCTACATCAGATGAAATTTAATATACTGATTTAATCCCACAGACCAATGTACATTTAATAACAATATCATTATTACTATATCTTAATTAGATATAATGTAATATACTGATCCCTTCCTACAGATCAATGTACATATAATAACAGTTTCGTTATTATTATATCTACATAAGATACAATGTAATATACTGATACCTTCCCACAGACCAATGTAATTTTGGTAACAATATCATTGTTACTATATCTACATTAGATATAATATAATATACTTACCCCTTCCCACAGATCAATGTACATATGATAACAGCTTCGTTATTACTATATCTACATTAGATATAATGTAATATACCGATACCTTCCCACAGATCAATGTACATATAATAACAGTATCGTTATTACTATATCTACATTAGATATGTAATATATATTTAATAACAATATCATTATTACTATATCTACATCAGATGTAATGTAATATACTGATTTAATCCCACAGATCAATGTACGTTTAATAACAATACCATTATTACTATATCTACATCAGATGTAATTTAATATACTGATTTAATCCCACAGATCAACGTACATATAATAACAGTTTCGTTATTAATATATCTACATTAGATATAATGTAATATACTGATACCTTCGCACAGACCAATGTAATTTTGGTAACAGTATCATTATTACTATATCTAAATCAGATGAAATTTAATATACTGATTTAATCCCACAGACCAGTGTACATTGAATAACAATATCAATATTACTATATCTACATCAGATGTAATTTAATATACTTATTTAACCCCACAGACGAATGTACATTGAATAACAATATCAATATTACTATATCTACATCAGATGTAATGTAATATACTGATTTAATCCCACAGACCAATGTACATTTAATAACAATATCATTATTACTATATCTTCTTTAGATATAATGTAATATACTGATACCTTCCCACAGATCAATGTACATATAATAACAGTATCGATATTACTATATCTACATTAGATATGTAATATATATTTAATAACAATATCATTATTACTATATCTACATCAGATGAAATTTAATAGACTGATTTAATCCCACAGACCAATGTACATTTAATAACAATACCATTACTACTATATCTACATCAGATGTAATTTAATATACTGATTTAATCCCACAGTCCAATGTACATTTAATAACAATATCATTATTACTATATCTACATCAGATGAAATTTAATATACTGATTTAATCCCACAGATCAATGTACATATAATAACAGTATTGTTATTACCATATCTACATTAGATATGTAATATACATTTAATAACAATATCATTGTTACTATATGTACATTAGATATAATGTTATATAATGATCCCTTCCCACCGAGCAATGTACATATAATGGCAGTATCGTTATTACTATATCTACATTAGATGTAATGTAATATACTTATTTAACCCCACAGACGAATGTACATTGAATAACAATATCATTATTACTATATCTACATCAGATGTAATGTAATATACTGATTTAATCCCACAGACCAATGTACATTTAATAACAATATCATTATTACTATATCTTCTTTAGATATAATGTAATATACTGATACCTTCCCACAGATCAATGTACATATAATAACAGTATCGATATTACTATATCTACATTAGATATGTAATATATATTTAATAACAATATCATTATTACTATATCTACATCAGACGTAATGTAATATATATTTAATAACAATATCATTATTACTATATCTACATCAGATGAAATTTAATAGACTGATTTAATCCCACAGACCAATGTACATTTAATAACAATACCATTACTACTATATCTACATCAGATGTAATTTAATATACTGATTTAATCCCACAGTCCAATGTACATTTAATAACAATATCATTATTACTATATCTACATCAGATGAAATTTAATATACTGATTTAATCCCACAGATCAATGTACATATAATAACATTATCCTCATTACCATATCTACATTAGATATGTAATAAACACTTAATAACAGTATCGTTATTACTATATCGACATTAGATCTACTGCAATATACTGATTCCTTCCCACAGATCAATGTACATTGAATAACAGTATCATTTATACTATACCTACATTAGATATAATATAATATACTTATCCCTTCCCACAGATCAATGTAGATATAATAACTGTTTCGTTATTACTATATCTACATTAGATATATGTAATATACTGATACCTTCCCACAGATCAATGTACATATAATAACAGTATCGATATTACTATATCTACATTAGATATGTAATATATATTTAATAACAATATCATTATTACTATATCTACATCAGATGTAATGTAATATGTATTTAATAACAATATCATTATTACTATATCTACATCAGATGTAATGTAATATGTATTTAATAACAATATCATTATTACTATATCTACATCAGATGTAATGTAATATACTGATTTAATCCCACAGATCAATGTACATTGAATAACAATACCATTATTACCATATCTACATTAGATATAATGTAATATACTTATCCCTTCCCACAGATCAATGTACATATAATAACAGTTTCGTTATTACTATATCTACATTAGACGTGTAATATACATTTAATAACAATATCATTAATACTATATCTACATCAGATGAAATTTAATATATTTATTTAATCCCACAGACCAATGTACATTTAATAACAATACCATTATTACTATATCTACATCAGATGTAATTTAGTATACTGATTTAACCCCACAGATCAATGTACATATAATAACAGTTTCGTTATTACTATATCTACATAAGATACAATGTAATTAACTGATACCTTCCCACAGACCAATGTAATTTTGGTAACAATATCATTGTTACTATATCTACATTAGATATAATATAATATACTTACCCCTTCCCACAGATCAATGTACATATGATAACAGCTTCGTTATTACTATATCTACATTAGATATAATATAATATACCGATACCTTCCCACAGATCAATGTACATATAATAACAGTATCGTTATTACTATATCTACATTAGATATGTAATATATATTTAATAACAATATCATTATTACTATATCTACATCAAATGTAATGTAATATACTGATTTAACCCCACAGATCAATGTACGTTTAATAACAATACCATTATTACTATATGTACATCAGATGTAATTTAATATACTGATTTAATCCCACAGATCAATGAACATATAATAACAGTTTCGTTATTAATATATCTACGTTAGATATAATGTAATATACTGATACCTTCCCACAGACTAATGTACATATAATATCAGTATTGTTATTACTATATCTACATTAGATATGTAATATACATTTAATAACAATATCATTACTACTATATCTACATCAGATGAAATTTAATATACTGATTTAATCCCACAGACCAATGTACACTTAATAACAATATCATTATTACTATATCTACATTAGATATAATGTAATATAATGGTCCCTTCCCACCGATCAATGTACATATAATGGCAGTATCGTCATTACTATATCTACATTAGACATGTAATATACATTTAATAACAATATCATTATTACTATATCTACATCAGATGTTATGTAATATACTGATTTATTCCCACAGACCAATGTACATTTAATAACAATATCACTATTACTATATCTACATTAGATATAATGTAATATACTTATCCCTTCCCACAGATCAATGTACATATAATAACAGTTTCGTTATTACTATATCTACATTAGACGTGTAATATACATTTAATAACAATATCATTATTACTATATCTACATCAGATGAAATTTAATATATTTATTTAATCCCACGGACCAATGTACATTTAATAACAATACCATTATTACTATATCTACATCAGATGTAATTTAATATGCTGACTTAATCCCACAGATCAATGTACATATAATAACAGTTTCGTTATTACTATATCTACATTAAATATAATGCAATATACTGATCCCTTCCCACAGATCAATGTACATATAATAACAGTATCGTTATTACTGTATCTACATTTAATATGTAATATACATTTAATAACAATATCATTATTACTATATCTACATCAGATGAAATTTAAAAGACTGATTTAATCCCACAGACCAATGTACATTTAATAACAATATCATTATTACTATATCTACATCAGATGAAACTTAATATACTGATTTAATCCCACAGACCAAGGTACATTTAATAACAATATCATTATTACTATATCTTAATTGGATATAATGTAATATACTGTTCACTTCCCACAGATCAATGCACAGATTGTAACATTATCGTCAATACTATATCTACATTAGATACGTAATATACACTTAATGACAGTATCGTTATTACTTTATCTACATTAGACCTACTGCAATATAATGATCCCTTCCCACCGATCAATGTACATATAATGGCAGTATCGTTATTACTATATCTACATTAGATATGTAATATACATTTAATAACAATATCATTATTACTACATGTACATTAGATAAAATGTTATATAATGATCCCTTCCCACCGATCAATGTACATATAATGGCAGTATCGTTATTACTATATCTACATTAGATATGTAATATACATTTAATAACAATATCATTATTACTATATCTACATCAGATGTAATGGAATATATATTTAATAACAATATCATTATTACTATATCTACATCAGATGTAATGTAATATACTGATTTAATCCCACAGATCAATGTACATTTAATAACAATATCATTATAACTATATCTTAATTAGATATAATGTAATATACTGATCACTTCCCAAAGATCAATGCACAGATTGTAACATTATCGTCATTACTATATCTACATTAGATATGTAATAAACACTTAATAACAGTATCGTTATTACTATATCTACATCAGATGTAATTTAATATACTGATTTAACCCCACAGATCAATGTACTCATAATAACAGTTTCGTTATTACTATTGTTACGTCTGGAAAATTTTGCAAATTTGTCCGCCTCACGTTCCCTTATCAAGCCTTCGGGTTATAGGAGTCTCCTCATGTAAGGGACGTGGGGAGGGCGAATTACTACTTCATCTTTTTCAATTTTCTCCTCGACTCTGTGTTTTCTCATCAAGCCTTCGGGTTATGAGAGTCTTCTTCATGTGGGAAAGGCACAGGGAAGAGTTTGAGTCTATAATTATTCTATTTTGTCTTTTCTGTTCTTTATTCTCCTTACATCTCTCAATTCTTTTCTTTAGTTATTACCCCTCCTTGAGACTATCGTCGTGCTCAACTGCGTAGTAACAGATTTCGAACTATACAAAAACTCGGGTTCGACAGAGGAGAGGTATCATAAACAGCGTTCGCTGCGCAGTTAGCCAGTGCTTCGCATTATAGGGGTCTCCTCAGGTTAACTGCGCAAAAGCGTAAAGATCAATTTATCATTCGAATTTCAACCGAATCTCTCCTCTTTTCCACGCGTGGGCGCCAGTCGGCCCCTAATTCGATCGTATGCGTGAGATGAGTGCTGGAATGGAAGCGCGGATTAATCTATCTATTTGAACATTTGGTTGATAGAATGAACGAGGAATGAGAACCCTCGCAGTCAAGCGTTAGCAAGCGTTCGACGACTGTTTAGGGGCGAAGGGTCGAACGGGGCAATAAAAGTCTTTGTATCGAATTCCGAGAATTTGCCTGAAACCAAGACCCAACGGTAATTTTCAAATAGCAAGAACGTTCTAGAACTAGCTACGCTGCTAATGAAATAACTTATATTCAATTTAATAATCAAGGAATATGTTAGCTAATCGAGAATTTCATCCAAACATGGAATGTTTTACAACATGCGCGCCGGCGAAACTCGCGTTGCGATTTATGAACAAACGACTACTGATAATGTTAATTAATTACGCCGACTGCTAGTCTAAATCGTGCGATTGCCAATCGATCAAATTATTAATACATAATGGTATGATGGATATAAATTTTATTCATAATTATTCGCTTCATTGTTGAATGGTTCTGGTTTAAACATTAATTCAGATTTAAATAATTGCTGATATTCGTTATATCTGATTATCGAAAGCGAGAAATGGATATTCCAGAAAAATCTACGGCGTAGGAACACCGAAAAGCCGTTAGACAGAGATGGAACACCAAGAGAGAGAAAGAACATAGTCTAGAGGAATTTAGCTAGCACGCGTCTTCGACCAATAGCGACGCGCGCGACGCTGTCGTCACGCGCTATGATTTGTCGGAATGTCCCCACGCAGGACATCATCCTCGCGACGGGCCCTTCCGGCCAGGATCGCGATCGATTCCGGTCACTCTTCGTCGAACAATCGAGTAAGTCGTGACGGGAGCCCGTGCGTCTAGAGATAGAGTTGCCGATTTGTACTTTGTGTAAATTAACTGCGCGGCAAGTCCTACCCGTTAGGCAGAGTGTCGTGAGGGTGAATTTCGCGAATACGCGGCAAAGACTCAGAGACGCGCACGTTAAGCTTTCATACTATTAAACCTCTATCTTTTCTCTTTCATTTTTATTCCGTTCGATCGCGTAATCTTCGTATTAAATTCAATCGCGTTAATAGTCATCCTTCTACAAAATCGTAATCGTCTTGTGTTCGTTTTGATTAAATTTTGATACGCAATAAAGGGCAATCGGGCGCGCGACAAGTGTTGGTGCGACAGCTTCCTCATCATCTCTCTCTTGGTGTTCCAGACTAACCAGCGATTATTCAACGAGCTACCACCGATTTCCAAGCGATTTATTATCATATATTATAAACTACATTTTCACGGTAAGCCTGTCAATTACTAATTTTTCGAGCACGGCATTATCATTGAACTTTCAACAAGGCAAAACGGGCGATCTATTAAGCCTTCGGGTTATGAGAGCCCTCCATTTTAGATCGTCTCGATTTTTACGTTCAGGTACCGTTTATAAATAATACGCTATTCTAAAATTCTGAATTTTGATTTATCGCGACTTTGTGTGTATGACGATTTCTAGACTACGATATTTTGTCAGGGGCGACCTGTAAAGCCCTTTCGGGGGTTGTGAGGGCCTTCTCCATTCAGGTCGTTCCCTCGCGGCCAAACACCGCTAATTTTCCATTCAATTAATATATTAATTGGTTGAGGAAGTCGTCTTACACCTAGATTCGATAACACGTCTAAAATCATAATTTATACGAAGTCCAACTGCGAATCAAAGGCTGTCCATATTTTTACACGATTTTCAGACAAACAATAGTCATTATTATATGAAATAGGTTAAGCATCTTTACCCTTGTCAAACCAGTATTGTTTTTGAATTGAATTTATCTAATAGTAATCATTAATATTATCAAGCATTAATAGCATTAAACTCAATAGTCGTTTTCAGTTGTACTACATTCAATAGTTTTTGAATTACATTTTTATTTGTTGCACACTATCCAGTCTACTTTATTTCTTTGAGTTACAACGCCTATTTTTTACATCAAATCCACGCACGCCAACACAACGTTTCAAGGAGGGACCCGTATGGGACCTAGAACACTGACGAACCCAACGGAAATAAATTCTATCTAAATTTCCGTCTTTTAAAAATTGTTCTGATCGTAGAGGACGTTAACGCGTCATACGCGGTCAGAGCTGGTGGCAGCGAGACCTTTCTCATCGCAAAGATCAATCAAATCAAGGAAAATTAACAATCGATCTTTTCCAATTTTCTTTCCTAGTAAATTCCCATTTCACTTTACGTTGCGCGCTCGCCTCGCGCCGCGCAACGTAACACTATATCTACATCACATGTAATGTAATATACTGATTTATTCCCACAGATCAATATACATATAATAACAGCTTCGTTATTACTATATCTACATTAGATATGTAATATACATTTAATAACAATATCATTATTACGATATCTAAATCAGATGAAATTTAATATACTTATTTAACCCCACAGACGAATGTACATTGAATAACAATATCATTATTACTATATCTTCTTTAGATATAATGTAATATACTGATCACTTCCCACAGATCAATGCGCAGATTGTAACATTATCGTCATTACAATATCTACATTAGATATGTAATAAACACTTAATAACAGTATCGTTGTTACTATATCTACTTTAGATCTACTGCAATATACTGATTCCTTCCCACAGATCAATGTACATTGAATAACAGTATCATTTATACTATATCTTCATTAGATATAATGTAATATACTGATCACTTCCCACAGATCAATGTACATATAATAACAGTTTCGTTATTACTATATCTACATTAGATATGTAATATACATTTAATAACAATATGATTATTACTATATGTACATTAGATATAATGTTATATAATGATCCCTTCCCACCGATCAATGCACATATAATGGCAGTATCGTTATTACTATATCTACATTAGATATGTAATATACATTTAATAACAATATCATTATTACTATATCTACATCAGATGTAATGTAATATACTGATTTAATCCCACAGATCAATGTACATTTAATAAAAATACCATTATTACTATATCTACATCAGATGTGATTTAATATACTGATTTAATCCCACAGACCAATGTACATTTAATAACAATATCATTATTACTATATCTACATCAGATGAAATTTAATATACTGATTTAATCCCACAGACCAATGTACATTTAATAACAATATCATTATTACTATATCTACATCAGATGTAATGTAATATACTGATTTAATCCCACAGACCAATGTACATTTAATAACAGTATCACTATTACTATATCTTCATTAGATATAATGTAATATACTAATCCCTTCCTATAGATCAGTGCACCGGCTGTTACATTATCGTCATTACTATATCAACATTAGATATGTAATAAACACTTAATAACAATATCATTTTAACTATATCTACATTAGATATAATGGAATATACTGATCCCTTCCCACAGATCAATGTACATTGAATAACAGTATCATTTATACTATATCTTCAGTAGATATAATGTAATATACTGATCACTTCCCACAGATCAATGTACATTGAATAACAGTATCATTTATACTATATCTTCAGTAGATATAATGTAATATACTGATCACTTCCCACAGATCAATGCACAGATTGTAACATTATCGTCATTACTATATCTACATTAGATACGTAATAAACACTTAATAACAGTATCGTTATTACTGTATCTACATTAGATCTACTGCAATATACTGATTCCTTCCCACAGATCAATGTACATTGAATAACAGTATCATTTATACTATATCTACATTGGTTATAATGAAATATACTGATCCCTTCCCACCGATCAATTTACATATAATGGCAGTATCGTCATTACTATATCTACATTAGACATGTAATATACATTTAATAACAATATCATTATTACTATATCTACATCAGATGTACTGTAATATATATTTAGTAACAATATCATTATTACTATATCTAAATCAGATGATATTTAATATACTGATTTAATCCCACAGATCAATGTACATTTAATAACAATACCATTATTACTATATCTACATCAGATGTAATTTAATATACTGATTTAATCCCCCAGACCAATGTACATTTAATAACAATATCATTATTACTATATCTTCTTTAGATATAATGTAATATACTGATCACTTCCCACAGATCAACGCACAGATTGTAACATTATCGTCATTACAATATCTACATTAGATATGTAATAAACACTTAATAACAGTATCGTTATTACTATATCTACATTAGTTCGACTGCAATATACTGATTCCTTCCCACAGATCAATGTACATTGAATAACAGTATCATTTATACTATATCTTCATTAGATATAATGTAATATACTGATAGCTTCCCACAGATCAATGTACATATAATAAAAGTATTGTTATTACTATATCTACATTAGATATGTAATATACATTTAATAACAATATCATTATTACTATATGTACATTAGATATAATGTTATATAATGATCCCTTCCCACCGATCAATGTACATATAATGGCCGTATCGTTATTACTATATGTACATTAGATATGTAATATACATTTAATAACAATATCATTATTACTATATCTACATCAGATGTAATGTAATATACTGATTTAATCCCACAGATCAATGTACATTTAATAAAAATACCATTATTACTATATCTACATCAGATGAAATTTAATATACTGATTTAATCCCACAGACCAATGAACATTTAATAACAATATCATTATTACTATATCTACATCAGATGAAATTTAATATACTGATTTAATCCCACAGACCAATGTACATTTAATAACAATATCATTATTACTATATCTACATCAGATGTAATGTAATATAACGATTTAATCCCACAGACCAATGTACATTTAATAACAATATCACTATTACTATATCTTCTTTAGATATAATGTAATATACTGATCACTTCCCACAGATCAATGCGCAGATTGTAACATTATCGTCATTACAATATCTACATTAGATATGTAATAAACACTTAATAACAGTATCGTTATTACTATATCTACATTAGATCTACTGCAATATACTGATTCCTTCCCACAGATCAATGTACATTGAATAACAGTATCATTTATACTATATCTACATTGGATATAATGTAATATACTGATCACTTCCCACAGATCAATGCACATATTGTAACATTATCGTCATTACTATATCTACATTAGATACGTAATGAACACTTAATAACAGTATCGTTATTACTGTATCTACATTAGATCTACTGCAATATACTGATTCCTTCCCACAGATCAATGTACATTGAATAACAGTATCATTTATACTATATCTACATTGTTTATAATGAAATATACTGATCCCTTCCCACAGATCAATGTAATTTTGGTAGCAATATCATTATTACTATATCTACATTAGATACAATGTAATATACTGATCCATTCCCACAGATCAATGTACATATAATAACAGTTTCGTTATTACTATATCTACATTAGATATAATGTAATATACTGATAGCTTCCCACCGATCAATTTACATATAATGGCAGTATCGTTATTACTATATCTACATTAGATATGAAATATACATTTAATAACAATATCATTATTACTATATCTACATTAGATATAATGTAATATACTGATACCTTCCCACAGATCAATGTACATATAATAACAGCTTCGTTATTACTATATCTACATTAGATATGTAATATACATTTAATAACAATATCATCATTACTATATCTACATCAGATGAAATTTGATAGACTGATTTAATCCCACAGACCAATGTACATTTAATAACAATATCATTGTTACTATATCTACATTCGATATAATGTAATATAATGATCCCTTCCCTCCGATCAATGTACATATAATGGCAGTATCGTTTTTAATATATCTTCATTAGATATGTGATATACATTTAATAACAATATCATTATTACTATATCGACATCAGATGTTATGTAATATACTGATTTATTCCCGCAGACCAATGTACATTTAATAACAATATCATTATTGCTGTATCTACATCAGATGTAATTTAATATACTGACTTAATCACACAGATCAATGTACATATAATAACAGTTGCGTTATTACTATATCTTCTTTAGATATAATTTAATATACTGATTCCTTCACACAGATCAATGTACGTTGAATAACAGTACCATTTATACTATATCTACATTGGTTACAATGAAATATACTGATCCCATCCCACAGATCAATGTAATTTTGGTAATAACATCATTATTACGATATCTACATCAGATGAAATTTAATATACTGACTTATTCCCACAGACCAATGTACATTAATAACAATATCATTATTACTATATCTTCATTAGTTATAATGTAAAATAGTGATCACTTCCCACAGATCAATGCACAGATTGTAACATTATCGTCATTACTATATCTACATTAGATACGTAATAAACACTTAATAACAGTATCATTATTACTATATCTACATCAGATGAAATTTAATATACTGATTTAATCCCACAGACCAATGTACATTTAAAAACAATATCATTATTGCTATATCTACATTAGATATAATGTAATATAATGATAGCTTCCCACCCATCAATGTACATATAATGGCAGTCTCGTTATGACTATATCTACATTAGATATGTAATATACATTTAATAACAATATCATTATTACTATATCTACATCAGATGAAATTTAATATCATGATTTAATCCCACAGTCCAATGTACATTTTATAACAATATCATTATTACTATATCTACATTAGATGTTATGTAATATAATGATCCCTTCCCACAGATCAATGCGCAGATTGTAACATTATCGTCATTACTATATCTACATCAGATATGTAATAAACACTTAATAACAATATCATTATTACTATATCTACATTAGATGTAATGTAATATAATGATCCCTTCCCACCCATCAATGTACATATAATGGCAGTATCGTTATTACCATATCTACATTAGACATGTAATATACACTTAATAACAATATCATTATTACTATATCTACATCAGATGTTATGTAATATACTGATTTATTCCCACAGACCAATGTACATTTAATAACAATATCATTATTGCTGTCTCTACATCAGATATAATTTAATATACTGATTTAATCCCACAGAGCAATGTACATATAATAACTGTTTCGTTATTACAATATCTACATTTGTTCGGTTACACCTTATCGAGAGCGTCGCAAGAGTCGCCGTGACGTCACCGCGCAAACATTAAATTAAAGGGCTATGCGCAGCCCCCACCATGCGGTGGTTTCGCGGAGACACGCGTGTCGCTCAACCGTTTAACGACGATTAGACCAAATTGAGATTACGATCGAATATCAGTGCGCAAATTAGTAAAAGTTAATTCTTCCAACCGATTTTATTAAAGTTATTCTGTACATCTTCGTTCGGACAACGTGCCAAAGAACGGAGCACATTGTGACAAATAAAGTTACAATCATTACTTTATTAAAACCATTCCTTTATTAAAAGGATTTCGTTATTTTCACAACGCCTCGAAATCCAGTCCTTCGGATAAGGACGCATCAGCGATCCGACCATCCAATCCAACCCACATTTAATGGTCCTTCGAGCCGGATTGGAGTCGAGGAGTGAAAACCGTTAAAGTAGTGAACCACGTGCTCAGCCTACGGAAACCATCATGAGTACATTGGAAGAAATTTTGTTTAAACAAAACCAAGTTATGCGCTCGATCGAACGTGCACTTACCAATTATAAAAAGCTGGGTCAAGCTAAAATGACTCCAGCTACCACCCGGTACCGGATGAACATGCTAAAAGAGGCATACCAACAGTGCCAAGACCTGGACGCGAAAATCGTCGCCATGGCGGATCTACAAGCCAGATCAACTCTTCAGTACTTCGTCGACAACCATTTCGAAAGATGTGAGGAGTGCTATCAGGAGTCCCTGGACTACATGTCGGAGATCCTGGATAAGACATCCTCGACCCAGGAGACAGCATCCGAGAAAGGGAATCTTCAACCAGTGAAGCTACGCTCGCAATCGTTGCTGCCTCAAATCCAGCTGCCGTCTTTCGATGGAACCTTCGAACAATGGGAGAGTTTCCGAGATAAGTTTCAATCTATAGTAATTAATGATAATTCTTTGTCAAATGTCGAGCGTTTGCATTTTCTTTGTTCCGCTTTAACCGGCGACGCAAAAAAAGCGGTTAATCATTTACCTACCACCGATGCAAATTTCGAGGTCGCGTGGCAGTTAGTTAAAAATAGATACGAAAACAAACGCCGGTTACTTTCGACCTATTTAAATAATTTGTTTTCGTTACCGCAAGTGACCTCTGAATCTGCGAAAGAGCTCCGCAGTTTAGGCGATCAGTTAAACGTTTCGATACACGGTTTGAAAAATTTGAAACGACCCGTCGAACATTGGGACGACGTAATTGTTTTCCTCGGTACACAAAAACTTGACCGTTCCTCCCGAAAGGCGTGGGAGTTACAATTCGGTGATACATCAGAATTGTCTACTTATGTCGAATTCGACAAGTTTTTGGAGTCTCGAGTTCGGGCTTTAGAGTCAATGTCGCCAATAAAAACCGATAAACCGGAAAACGTAACTGTTAAATCAAAACCGAAAACAATTTCAACGAACACGTCTACCGTGTCGCCAATTATATGTCCTGTATGTAAACAGAACCACTTGTTATATCAATGTTAAACATTTCAGGCGCTTGAGCCATCCGAACGGTTTAAATTAATTAAATCCCAACGAAGATGCGTTAATTGTTTTTCCGCGAAGCATGCGAAAGAACAATGCCACAGTCAAAGAAGCTGTAAAGAATGTAAACAGCGACATCACACTCTGTTGCATTTTCCGATAAAACCGGAGCAGTCCAGCGTGAGTCAGTCAAATCAGACGTCGGCTACCAATCCGAATTCAGAACTTGAAATCAGCTCGAATTCTGCGTCGCGAACGAAAACTAATACCGGCATTCTTCTTTCAACAGCTCGCATCCGAGTGCACTCATTGCAGGGTCGAACAGTACAAGCACGCGCATTATTGGATCAAGGGTCAGTCGCAACTCTAATATCAGAGAACCTAGCCCAAATTTTGCGACTCCCGAGAAACAAACAAAATACATGCATAACCGGAATAGGAGGAATACAGTCGTGGGCTAATCACACCGCTCGCATCACGATTACTCCGTTGGTAAGAACCGAGCCTGTATACTCGACAACTGCTATTATTTTGAAAACTTTAACACAATACACTCCAAAACGACATTCTTCCGTAACTAATTGGAATCATATTGCAGGACTTGAATTGGCCGATACAGACCCCATGAGCTCAGATCCGATCGATATCGTTATCGGTGCGGATTTGTTTGGTCAATTATTATTGGACGGAGTTCGGAAAGGTTCTACAAGTGAACCGATCGCGCAAAATACACACCTGGGATGGATCCTATCTGGTCCTACGTCCACTCATCCTCTTCCTTTCTTTATAGATGCCCATCACGCTACGTTGTTAGAAAATCTCGATGCAGATCTTCGCCGCTTCTGGGAAGTGGAAAATATCCCAACTCAATCAGTGCTCTCACCTGAGGAAGAAAAATGTGAATTACACTTTCAATCCTCTCATACTCGTACGTCGGAAGGGCGTTACATAGTTCGACTCCCGTTCAAGAGCGAACCCCCTATAGATTTAGGCGAATCTCGTTTTGCCGCGATGAAAACTCTTCTCTCTCTTGAAAGACGCTTTAAAAGCGACCAAGTAAATACCGAAACTTATAAAGAATTCCTCTCAGAATACGAAGCCTTAGGCCATATGGAAAGGGTTCCAACCGTCCCGGTTCAAACAACCAACCAAATTTATTATATTCCTCATCACGCAGTTCTTCGCGAAAGTAGTTCGACAACTCGTCTTCGCGTCGTATTTAACGCTTCCCGCCGAACTTCAAACGGCACTTCTCTAAATGATCATCTTTTAACTGGACCCAAGCTCCAAACCGATCTAATTGCAATCCTCCTCCGGTGGAGAGGATTCCGGTTTGTATATACCACAGACATCGAGAAAATGTACCGTCAGATTTTAGTTGATACACGAGATACAGATTTTCAACGCATTTTATGGCGTCCCTCGTCACAACAGTCCGTTGAGGAGTATCAACTCTGTACCGTCACGTATGGCACCAAATCAGCTCCTTATCAAGCTCTTCGCGTTTTAAATCAGCTGGCAGTGGACGAAGGTCATCAATATCCTCTAGCTCTTCCAGTATTAAAGGATCAAACTTATGTCGACGACTGTCTCTTCGGAGCAGACGACAAAGATCTCTTGCGAACAATCCGCGACCAGACCATAAACCTGTTAAACAAAGGCGGCTTTCGTTTACGAAAATGGGCCAGTAATGATCCAACTCTGTTAATTGATATCGATCCGCGCGATCACGGTCTTGCGAAAAATAAACTCCTTAAGATCGAGGAGACCTGCTCAGTTTTAGGCTTAGAATGGAATCCAGTGCTCGATCACTTTCAATTTCGAGTTACCATTTCTTCGAATTTTGCCAATACGAAACGAACAATTCTCTCTCAAATTGCAAAACTTTTCGACCCGATGGGGTTGTTAACTCCAGTCGTTATACCCGCGAAAGTGTTTATGCAAAAATTATGGTCACTCCAATATGATTGGGATGACATTCTTCCTAACGATGTTCTCCTAGAATGGCAAGATTACTACACTCATTTACCAGATTTAAATAAGATCACGATTCCTCGCAAAATAGCCAATGGCATCGCGCTACATCAGGAAATCCACGGATTCGCCGATGCATCCACTAAAGCCTACGCAGCTTCGGTTTATATAAAAAGCGTCCTCCCAGATGACAATGTCTTCGTGGCGCTTCTCGTTGCAAAATCACGAGTAGCTCCCGTTAAAACATTAAGCATACCGAGATTAGAATTATGTGCAGCGGCATTGTTGGCACGTCTTGTCGTTTTTGTGGAAAATTCCTTGTCGCTCATCCATCACAATGTCCACTGTTGGACTGATTCAAGCATCACTCTCGCCTGGCTTAGCCAACCTTCGACTCGTTGGAAGACTTTTGTCGCCAATCGAGTGTCGAAAATTCAGTCTCTTTTACCGAAAGCGCAGTGGCATCATGTTCCAACAAATAGCAATCCTGCTGATTGTGCAACCCGCGGTCTAACGCCATCGGAATTAAAAATCCATTCCATATGGTGGTCAGGACCTTCATGGTTAAAACAAGGCGAAGAACGTTGGCCAAAATCCAATATCAGAATAGTCGATTCGCATGAGGAGGAGAAAATTCCAAAATTATTGTCTGCAGTTTCGACTACGGATCCCTGGGATTTACCAACGCGATACTCATCCTGGTCGAAACTACTTCGAGTGACGGCTTACATACTTCGTTTTACTTCTAACCTTCGCTTCCGACATACGAATAAAATTAAATTACAACTCACCATTAAGTCACTAATAGCAGTGCCTCCTCTTCAACCCGACGAGATTCAGAGAGCAAAATTCCTTTGGTTGAGAAGAATGCAATCCGAGCTATTTCCGGATGAGCTTAGTAGTCTGTCTGCGAAAAAGACTCTTCTAAAATCCAGCAAGTTACTTTCTCTTAACCCTATCCTAGACCAAGACGGGCTTATTAGGGCGAAAGGGCGACTTGCACACTCGCTATTTCCTGAAAACACAAAGAAACCTATTATCCTACGCTCCCATCCACTACTATCATTGATAATAAATCATACGCACGTAATCCATCTGCACGCAGGTTCGCAACTCACTCTTGCCTGTTTGCGACCTGAGTACTGGATCTTGCGAGCACGCACCACGATACGATCCGTTTTACATAGGTGCGTACCATGCGCTCGTCATCGCGCATCCGTTCCGTCTGAGCTCATGGGAGATTTACCGGCATCCAGAGTCACTGCGGTAGAAAGACCATTCATAAATACAGGTGTCGACTACGCAGGCCCGATTCACGTTCGTACTACATCGGGACGAGGACACAAATCGCACAAAGCTTACATTGCAGTTTTTGTTTGTATGGCAACAAAGGCCGTCTATTTAGATCTCGTAAGCGACTATACATCAGCCGCATTCCTAGCAGCTTATACGAGATTTGTGTCCCGACGCGGAATTCCAAAATCCATGTATTCAGACAATGGAACGACCTTTCAAGGAGCAAACAAGGAACTGAGAAAAGCTCACCGAGAATCTCTACGAGATACCAATCTCCATAATAAGCTCGCCGTGGATGGGGTCGCTTGGCACTTTTTACGCCCATCAGCACCTCATTTTGGAGGGTTGTGGGAGGCAGCGGTGAAAAGTGTTAAGCACCATTTACGCCGATCCATCGGTACTCATACACTCTCCTTTGAGGAATTAACCACAGTACTGTGTCGTATCGAAGCCGCATTAAATTCTCGTCCGCTCGTCGCCATGTCTGATTGCATCGATGATTATAACGCACTTACACCAGGTCATTTCTTGATTGGATCGGCCTTAACCTCAATTCCGGAACCAAGCGTACTACAATTAAAAGAAAACCGACTGTCACGTTGGCAGTTAATCCAGCGAATAACGGAAACCTTTTGGAAAGCGTGGCATACCGAATACTTACATACTCTTCATCAACGTCCGAAGTGGAGAGTCGCGCAAAATCTCACAAAAATCGGTCAGCTTGTCCTCTTGCGAAATGAATGCACTCCACCAGCACAATGGGAATTAGCACGCATAATAGATTGTCACCCCGGTACCGACGGGATAATTCGCGTCGTAACCATTAAAACAGCGAACTCAACGTACAAGCGACCCATTTCGAAATTACGTTTCTTGCCGATTGACATTAATGTCGAGTCTGACGCCCAACAAAGTTCTTGAATGAGTTCATTCAACGGGGCCCGGCGTGTTCGGTTACACCTTATCGAGAGCGTCGCAAGAGTCGCCGTGACGTCACCGCGCAAACATTAAATTATAGGGCTATGCGCAGCCCCCACCATGCGGTGGTTTCGCGGAGACACGCGTGTCGCTCAACCGTTTAACGACGATTAGACCAAATTGAGATTACGATCGAATATCAGTGCGCAAATTAGTAAAAGTTAATTCTTCCAACCGATTTTATTAAAGTTATTCTGTACATCTTCGTTCGGACAACGTGCCAAAGAACGGAGCACATTGTGACAAATAAAGTTACAATCATTACTTTATTAAAACCATTCCTTTATTAAAAGGATTTCGTTATTTTCACACCGCCTCGAAATCCAGTCCTTCGGATAAGGACGCATCAGCGATCCGACCATCCAATCCAACCCAACATTAGATATGTAATATACATTTAATAACAATATCATTATTACTATATCTACATCAGATGAAATTTAATATCCTGATTTAATCCCACAGACCAATGTACATTTAATAACAATATCATTATTACTATATCTAGATCAGATGTTATGTAATATACTGATTTATTCCCACAGACCAATGTACATTTAATAACAATATCATTATTACCATATCTTCTTTAGATATAATGTAATATACTGATACCTTCCCACAGGTCAATGCACAGATTGTAACATTATCGTCATTACTATATCTACATTAGAAATGTAATAAACACTTAATAACAGCATCGTTATTACTATATCTACATTAGATATAATGTAATATACTGGTACATTCCCACAGATCAATGTACATTGAATAACAGTATCATTTATACTATATCTACATTGGATATAATGTAATATACTGATGCCTTCCCACAGATCAATGTAATTTTGGTAACAATATCATTATTACTATATCTACATTAGATATAATGTAATATAATGATCCCTTCCCACCGATCAATTTACATATAATGGCAGTATCGTTATTACTATATCTACATTAGATATGTAATAAACACTTAATAACAGGATCGTTATTACTATACCTACATTAGATCTACTGCAATATACTGATTCCTTCCCACAGATCAATGTACATATAATAACAGTATCGTTATTACTATATCTACATCAGATGTAATTTAATATACTGATTTAATTTCACAGATCAATGTACATATAATAACAGTATCGTTATTACTATATCTACATTAGATCTACTGCAATATACTGATTCCTTCCCACAGATCAATGTACATTGAATAAAAGTATCATTTATACTATATCTACATTAGATATAATGTAATATACTGATCCCTTCCCACAGATCAATGTACATATAATAACAGTTTCGTTATTACTATATCTACAATAGATATAATGTAATATACTGATACCTTCCCACAGGTCAATGCACAGATTGTAACATTATCGTCATTACTATATCTACATTAGAAATGTAATAAACACTTAATAACAGCATCGTTATTACTATATCTACATTAGATCTACTGCAATATACTGCTTCATTCCCACAGATCAATGTACATTGAATAACAGTATCATTTATACTATATCTACATTGGATATAATGTAATATACTGATGCCTTCCCACAGATCAATGTAATTTTGGTAACAATATCATTATTACTATATCTACATTAGATATAATGTAATATAATGATCCCTTCCCACCGATCAATTTACATATAATGGCAGTATCGTTATTACTATATCTACATTAGATATGTAATAAACACTTAATAACAGGATCGTTATTACTATACCTACATTAGATCTACTGCAATATACTGATTCCTTCCCACAGATCAATGTACATATAATAACAGTATCGTTATTACTATATCTACATTAGAGATGTAATATACATTTAATAACAATACCATTATTACTATATCTACATCAGATGTAATTTAATATACTGATTTAATCCCACAGATCAATGTACATATAATAACAGTATCGTTATTACTATATCTACATTAGATCTACTGCAATATACTGATTCCTTCCCACAGATCAATGTACATTGAATAGCAGTATCATTTATACTATATCTACATTAGATATAATGTAATATACTGATCCCTTCCCACAGATCAATGTACATATAATAACAGTTTCGTTATTACTATGTCTACAATAGATATAATGTAATATACTGACACCTTCCCACAGATCAATGTACATATAATAACGGTATCGTTATTACTATATCTACATTAGAGATGTAATATACATTTAATAACAATATCATTATTACTATATCTACATCAGATGTAATTTAAAATACTGATTTAATCCCACAGACCAATGTTATTTTGGTAACAATATCATTATGACTATATCTACATTAGATATAATGTAATATACTTATCCCTTCCCACCGATCAGTGTACATACAATAACAGTTTCGTTATTACTATATCCACATTAGATATGTAATATACATTTAATAACAATATCATTATTACTATATCTACATCAGATGTAATTTAATATACTGATTTAATCCCACAGACCAATGTAGATTTAATAACAATACCATTATTACTATATCTACATCAGATGTAATTTAATATACTGATTTAATCCCACAGATCAATTTACATATAATAACAGTTTCGTTATTACTATATCTACATTAGATATGTAATATACATTTAATAACAATATCATTACTACTATATCTACACCAGATGAAATTTAATGTACTGATTTAATCCTACAGACCAATGTACATTAAATAACAATACCATTATTACCATATCTACATCAGATGTAATTTAATATACTGATTTAATCCCACAGATCAATGTACATATAATAACAGTTTCGTTATTACTATATCTACATTAGATATAATGTAATATACTGATACCTTCCCACAGATCGATGTACATATAATAACAGTATCGTTATTACTATATCTACATTAGATATGTAATATACATTTAATAACAATATCATTATTACTATATCTACATCAGATGTTATGTAATATACTGATTTAATCCCACAGACCAATGTACACTTAATTACAATATCATTATTACTATATCTACATTAGATATAATGTAATATAATGATCCCTTCCCACCGATCAATGTACATATAATGGCAGTATCGTTATTACTATATCTACGTTAGATATGTAATATACATTTAATAACAATATCATTATTACTATATCTACATCAGATGCAATGTAGTATACTGATTTATTCCCACAGACCAATGTACATTTAATAACAATATCGTTATTACTGTATCTTCATTAGATCTACTGCAATATACTGATTCCTTCCCACAGATCAATGTACATTGAATAACAGTATCATTTATACTATATCTACATTGGATATGTAATATACATTTAATAACAATATCATTATTACTATATCTACATCACATGAAATTTAATATACTGATTTAATCCCACAGATCAATGTACATTGAATAACAGTAACATGTACACTATATCTACATTGGATATGGTGTAATATACTGATGCCTTCCCACAAATCGATGTAATTTTGGTAACAATATCATTATTACTATATCAACATTAGATATAATGTAATATACTGATCCCTTCTCACAGATCAATGTACATATAATAACAGTATCGTTACTACTATATCTACATTAGATATGTAATATACATTTAATAACAATATCATTATTACTATATCTACATCAGATGTAATGTGATATACTGATTCATTCCCACAGACCAATGTACATTTAATAACAATACCATTATTACTATGTCTACATCAGATGTAATTTAATATACTGATTTAATCCCACAGATCAATTTACATACAATAACAGTTTCGTTATTACTATATCTACATTAGATATGTAATATACATTTAATAACAATATCATTATTACTATATCTACATTAGATACGTAATCAACACTTCATAACAGTATCGTTATTACTATATCTACATTGGATCTACTGCAATATACTGATTCCTTCCCACAGATCAATGTACATTGAATAACAGTATCATTTATACTATATCTACATTGGATATAATGTAATATACTGATCCCTTCCCACAGATCAATGTAGTTTTGGTAACAACATCATTATTACAATATCTACATTAGATATAATGTAATATACTGATACCTTCCCACAGATCAATGTACACATAAAAACAGTATTGTTATTACTATATCTACATTAGATATGTAATATACATTTAATAACAATATCATTATTACTATATGTACATTACATATAATATAATGATCCCTTCCCACCGATCAATGTACATATAATGGCAGTATCGTTATTACTATATCTACATTAGATATGTAATATACATTTAATAACAATATCATTATTACTATATCTACATCAGATGTAATGTAATATACTGATTTAATCCCACAGACCAATGTACATTTAATAACAATATCATTATTACTATATCTACATCAGATGAAATTTAATATACTGATTTAATCCCACAGACCAATGTACATTTAATAACAATACCATTATTACTATATCTTCATTAGATATAATATAATATACTGATCACTTCCCACAGATCAATGCACAGATTGTAACATTATCGTCATTACTATATCTACATTAGATACGTAATAAACACTTAATGACATTATCGTTATTACTATCTCTAATGTAAAATGGCATTAATGTAATTTATTTTTTGTCGCACCCTTTCCTATACTTCCTTGAATAAAATATATAGTAAAGATGAAATCAAAGTATTTTTTTGCCACGCCCTTCCCCACGCATGGAAAACATTCCAAGATCAACAACAAATTATAAAAAGTTAATTAGAAACACATTATGTAGTGGACCGAATTGTAAATCTAAATCATTCTCGAGTCAACTTGAACACACAAAAAAATTTCATCAAAATCGGTTCAGCCGTGTAGGAGGAGTTCAGTCACATACAGACACACAGAAGAAATATAAGGATATGAAGTATGATTATTGGGAAGGGTTGGGCAAAATAAATTACATTAATAACGATTATATACTTTTTTATTTTCATATTACATTAATGGAGTATGGGGAAGGGTGTGGTACAGAATAAATTACACTAATAACGGTTATAGATATTTATATTTTACGTTAAATAATATATATAATATAATAAGTAAAAACAAAAAAAAATATAAATGTAGGCGGCTACCACCAGTCCGGCTATAACAGATAAAATATACATTAATACGCAGTAAAAATCTAATAAATCAAAATAAAATCGGACAGGCAACTTACATCGATTTCTTCTCCGAACAGATATCGGAGGTCGAACAGATCGACCTCCGTCCAAGTAGCCGCCCACCGCGCTTCATACTCGCGCCGCCACTCCTGCCGCTCGCGGCACTTTGCGGGTAGTCGCGCGTCATCCTCCGCCGGCGCAATTTCGAAGACTGGCATTACTATGGCTGTTAAGACGAAAACAATTAGTTAAAAATAAATAAAATTTGGGTAATTGTTGAAGATTACTTACGATAATGTTTGACAATCGCCAAGAATGCTAAGGATTCCAACCTTGGGACCGTCATCGTTGAACAGAAAATAATGAATAAAACGAACACGCTTGGGTTTATAAAGCACTGTGAAAACATCTCCCTCCAAACTCTAAGACCTGAGATAAGTAAAAACTCCAGTCTCTTTCTCTTTCTCATAAAGTTGCAAGGTTTGCATGAACTCGAAACCCTACAGGCTTATAAAGATACTTGGAAATTAATATTTTACTCGTGGAGCAAAGAATAAATTATGTTTTTAGGAATAATTATTTATTTTATAATGCCTCCAAGGCAATGTTCTTGTGGATTGTGGAATTATGAATCGTTTATCATCGTAAGGACTAAGCACCTTCTTTTCTTCACATATAGAATATACATTGTGCAATTTTGAACGAATACATCTCTGTTCACGATGCACTTCTAAACGTTCATACAAGCAACGTATATAATCATCGAAGGAAATAGTTTTCCTAACTACGTTACTTTTGACACCCTTCACTTTTTTCGTGTCCCGTTTGCCCTCTACGCGCAAAGCATACATTTTCGACCGAAGTCCGACAAACTCAGTCATTATAGACCCATTATTTTCATCCTTCATTAATCCCGGTACTTTTTTATTTACTCGTGGCATACTGTAAACATTGTCCTCGGTATAGTCGCTCGTGTCAAACCGATGTATATCGCGTTTCATTACATCGTATATGTCATCACATTCCAGTTCGTATATAAGACTGTCTGTGTCTGTGTATAATATTTTACAAAGATGTTTAAATTTCGGCCAAATATAATCATGATGGAATTCGTACAAACATGTTTTTGATATATCCAGAATACACATACCAACATAAATGGGTTTTGCAAATTTAATTTCCGACTTTCGCATCTCTATTGCGACCAAATATTCCGAAAATATTGATCTGCTATGAAAATTTGGTTTTGATATCAGGGCCTCGGCCCCGTATCTACCATCCCATTTTGTAACTAATTTAACGTCTACATGATTTCTAACGTTCTCCATAGTTTTGCCAAAGACTGCATTATTCATTAATTTGAATAAATTCTTTTCAAAATCATTTTTAGCCGCAGTTCTAAGTTGCGTGTTTAAATGAATGTATTCGCGAAGCCATGGAGATTGTTTAAATTCTAAAACGCGATGAATTACAGAAACTTTTAAACCATGATTTAAGCATTGTTGAAGATTGCGGTAATGGATGATGTAACGTTGCTTATCCTGAACTGTAGCGAGTAATTTCTCGTGTTTGGCATTAGGAGGCTTCTCGCGTATTGGACAAAAAGGTAAATCTGCATGCTTATCGTGTAATTCTAGCGGGTATTTCAAATCGACTTCCAAAATATATCCAATGTCCGAATTTTCGGATATCGCATGAATGTTAAAAGTTTTAATTTCATTATCGTCTAACCACTTAAACTCGCCGTAAGGTAGATACTGCGACATTGCCCATCCATACAAATTATTAACGTCGAAATAAACTAAATATCGCGATGGTTCTTCGGAATTGTATGAATCCATGTATTTATTATTGGCCTTTGCGTATCGATTAGAACATTGACTTAAACCACCACGTATGCCGCGCTCTATGAAAAGTAGCATATCGATATCCGTCAATAATTCTAATTCGATACGCGTGTGCTTCAGCATTGCATCCCACGTAAAACCGGGTAAAGTATAGTAATATGCAGGATCCAATTTGTAACTTCTCAAACAGCTGCCACGAAAATTTTCAAAAATGTCGGCCAATAATAAAACGTCTGTTTTTAGATATAAATCGCTGTATTCGCCAAGTGTTTTTATATTAAAACTGTGCCAGACTTTTATCGCGTGGTCATAATCCTGCTGTGAAACGGCACAGTCGCTTAGTTGATTATAAAATTTGTCACATGTCGGCAATGTCGTCTCGCTCAGTTTCATGTAGTCGGTAACATAATCGTATGGAAAGATGCCTTTTCGTGTAAGCAAATCGAATCTTATCTCGTTCAAAAAATTAAATTGTGACCGTAAAATCGTCATATCGTCTTTCCCTAGATATGAACTCAATTTATCTAAACTTGAATTTAAAAATTTGAATGAATCTATAAATCGAAGCGAAATTTTGTAACGTTTTAGATTCGTTGAAAATGAAATATATTTTTCTTTTGTAATTGGCAAGACTGATGTCGAGCCTTCGATAATCGTTACCAATTCTTTTATTACAAAATGGGCATCGTATCCCGATAAGTTATGAAACACTATTGGTATAAAACGTTTATTTTTATAATTTAAATTACACCCCTGGTGAGCAGGTCCTCGGTAACGACCAGTGAAATGGCAATGATCTCGAACTTTTGTTTCGTCGATGTCGAACGGTTTTTCGCAAATATAACAATGCGTTGCATTCATATAATTTTCTCTTTCATCACCCGTCAAATTTGTCATGGGCACATTCGTATTAAATAATGGTGCAATTTTTCTTACAAGGCTCTCAAGTTCATTCACGAACCATTCAGCACAGTCAGGACCCCGATACGCGCGATACTCGCACACCGATGCGTTGTATGAACAGTGAAAATAATATCCCACACTGTATGCTTCGTGTTGCTGATATGCATTGCAGTGTCCTTGATTGCTGTTAACCTTCTTAAGCATGCATTCGAAATCGGCGTACACGATGAATGGATGACGTTCTCGGTGACAAAAATTATCAAACTTTATTATTTTATCTTCACTCGATGGTAGAATGATTGCGCAATCGTTCATCTTCATGCAGTCCTTCGTATGTTTCAATAACTTTTCTTCCGCATAAAAGTAGTGAAGGCATCTGCATATAAACAAAGTAACTGCATTAGTACAAAAAGAACAAACGCATACACTAAAATAGATCGTAATGGCATGATACAAACCTGTCACAAATATAAGTTTTACTCTTATGTGCACTCAGCTGGTTTGAAACAAGCCGGGAAAGATTTTTAATCCATGCAAAGTGACGCACATTACGGTTGGGCGTTTCAAGCATCAGCAGGTTAACGTGACGAAATCTTTTGTTGGTGGTGAGTTGGAGCGGAGCACACCTTTTCACATTCAAGTCCCAAAAATAAACGTTTATCGAAACATCGTTTTGGCGCTCAAATTTTGGTATTTGATTAAGGGTTATTGGAAATGCGATGCCCTCCAAATTTAAAACGGTGTCATAGTTTGGATACGATGATGGTCGATTTGCATTCACATGCAACTATAATGCTGCAACTATCGATCTGACAAAACACGTATCATCGTCAACTGTCACATTTACTACCGCTCTTTTGTCCTTGATTGTTTTTGGTATGTCTGTGTAACAACCAGCATGCATCGGATTGCATTTATTGATATTTAACATCAAATGCAGAATTTTCGATATTGCCCAACCACTGTCCCGTTCCTGAAATTCTTCCATCAGTGTTAAAGTTGAGTTCACAACGTATTTGTCATACCAATCGTTCAAGTTTGATGTAGAAAATAATTGTTTATTTCTTACACTGAAACTTTTCACATCAGTTTTATTATTAACGGTAAACTCCCCATACAACACCGTATTCACTTTTATGCATGAATGATTTAGGAAAACTTCCGCTAGACGTTGGAATACTATTTTTCTAGCATCTTCCAAAAAGTTTCGTGGTTCAATATGCTCGGTGTTGATTATAATTCCTGTAGTTATCCGGTTATGGAAAGCTGATTCTACATTCTCCCAGATAAGAGATGATGATGCACGTGATTCAGCATCTGTTCTCCTTTGACCTTCGCCTATTTTTACAGATCCGTGTAACTTTGCTCTTAACGATATAAATCTCGCTATCCTGGCTGTTAAACTATTTTTCAAACCAGTTGATAAGTCCTTTTCGAGTTGCAATCGCTCTATCATTAAATCAATGCATTGATTGCATTGCACCAGACATGCGTTTCGGTCGTCGTTACTACTTATGACTGCAATACGTTGTGTCAAAAGTTGTTCTATACAAGCAAGTTCGTTTAGTAATATTGCCTTTTGACCACTAGGATGATCATTGTCACGATACAATATCCTACGCAAGGCGTCGATTCTTTCTTTGTACGCTTCTATATCTCGCCATCCTTCGACTGATAAATCGTCTCCCATTTGTAATCGTTCGTCTATCAATTCGATGCACTGGTCACATTGCATCAAGCAATCACAACGCTCATCTTCAGTATTGATGTTTATCGCCCGCTGCGCCAATAATTCGGTGATGCGTTCGAGTTCTTGCAGTAACATGGCCTCCATTTCTCTTTTCCACAAACACGTTAAGTAGCCTTGCACTTCTAATTGTCAAACTACATATGACACACATTGCAAAATTTTCTCCCATTTTATTAAAGTGGGGCTGTCATTGACGAAAGTGTTTAATTGCTGTTCACTCTGCAGCGTCAACAAAAAACCGCATTTCCAAGACGTAGAAAAATTCGTTCAAGGTCATGAGCAAAACCTCTACCTTCTATAGTCGCGAATTGCAGCGTCAGATTTGCTGCGCCAACAAAAAATCCCATTTTCAAGACGTAGAAAAGTGGCTGGGGCCTTGTGTCGTCTTCCGATAAGACAAAAATAGTTCAAGGTCATGGGGGGGGGGGGGTATCATATTTTTGCTGATGGTGTCAACTTTCAGTTCAAGGTCGGGGGGGGGGGGATATTTCTCCTGTGGGGATAGCTATGGGGTGGGGGTTGTCATAGGGTGGGTATTTCAACTGAGGGGGTGGTTAAAGGGCGGGGGTTGTCATAGGGTGGGTATTTCTGCGGAGGGGGTGGTTATGGGGTGGGTATTTCTGCTGAGGGGGTGGCTATAGGGCGGGGGTTGTCATAGGGTGGGTATTTCTGCTGAGGGGGGGTGGTTATAGGGCGGGGGTTGTCATAGGGTGGGTATTTCTGCTGAGGGGGTGGTTATAGCGCGGGGGTTGTCATAGGGTGGGTATTTCTGCTGAGGGGGGGTGGTTATAGGGCGGGGGTTGTCATAGGGTGGGTATTTCTGCTGAGGGGGTGGTTATAGGCCGGGGGTTGTCATAGGGTGGGTATTTCTGCTGAGGGGGTGGTTAGTTATTTCTGCTGAGGGCGGTGGTTATGGGGCGGGGGAGGGAGAGGGGGGGGTATCATATTTCTGCTGACGGTGGTGTCAAATTTCAGTTCAAGGTCATAGGGTGGGGAGAGGGGAGGATGTTGTCGGGGCGGGGGGTATCATATTTCTGCTGACGGTGTGGTGTCAAATTACAAAAAATGCTGACGCCAGTGATTTAGAATCCGCATAGAACAACTACTTAGATATAGTAATAACGAAACTGTTATTATATGTACATTGATCTGTGACATTAAATCAGTATATTAAATTACATCTGATGTAGATATAGTAATAATAGTACTGTTATTAAATGTACATTGATCTGTGGGATTAAATCAGTATATTACATTACATCTGATGTAGATATAGTAATAATGATATTGTTATTAAATATATATTACATTACATCTGATGTAGATATAGTAATAATGATATTGTTATTAAATGTATATTACATATCTAATGTAGATATAGTAATAACGATACTGCCATTATATGTACATTGATCGGTGGGTAGGGATCAGTATATTACATTATATCTAATGTAGATATAGTAATAATGATATTGTTACCAAAAGTACATTGATCTATGGGAAGGGATCAGTATATTACATTATATTCAATGTAGATATAGTATGAATGATACTGGTATTCAATGTACATTGGTCTGTGGGAATAAATCAGTATATTACATTTCATCTGATGTAGCTATAGTAATAATGATACTGTTGTTAAATGTACATTGGTCTGTGTGAAGGTATCAGGATATTACATTATATCTATTGTAGATATAGTAATAACGAAACTGTTATTATATGTACATTGATCTGTGGGTAGGGATCATTATATTACATTATATCTAATGTAGATATAGTAATAATGATATTGTTATTAAATGTATATTACATATCTAATGTAGATATAGTAATAACGATACTGCGATTATATGTACATTGATCGGTGGGAAGGGATCATTATATTACATAATATCTAATGCAGATATAGTAATAATGATATTGTTATTAAGTGCATATTACATATCTAATGTAGATTTTTTTTTTTTTTTTTTTTTTTTTTTTAGGAGGAGGGGAAATGCATTTCCGCACACCCGGGGGGCTACCAAATGGTACGACCACACCCGAGTAGTGTGGGGCTCCCCCGGAGGGAAGTACTTGCTTCCGGGTATACCCACTAAAACCCCTCCTCCATACCCACAGTTAACCCCCGGAGCCGGAACCTCGTTAGCATTACTTCGGCTCCTGAGCTGTGCTATTTACGCCTTAGCGGCGCGTCTCGGGTCGCGAGTGGAGTACCTCAAGGCAGCCCTCTTCACGCTTGCGGCGCAGTATGTACTCGACATACCGCGCCACAGCGTCCCACCGTTGCTGGCTTTTGAGCATCACCCCGACGATGTTCTCCGGGGTGATGCTGTCGACGATGGCGCGCTCCACACCTCTCCTTTCGTCCGCAAAATAATCGCAGACGAAGAAGGTGTGGAGCGCATCGTCCTCCTCGTCGCCACAAAGCAAGCAGCGAGGCGACCCTACCTTCCGCATCCTGAACAGGTACTTACGGAAGTACCCGTGTCCTGTCAGGAATTGCGTCAGGTAAAAGGTCACCTCTCCATGGCGACGCGACGACCACTGGCCCAGGTCTTGGATCAGGAGCCGGGTCCACCGTCCTTTGGGACTAGCGTCCCAACGCTGTTGCCAGCGCCCGATCGTTTGCTCGCGGGCTTGCTCCGCGGCGTCCGCTCGTCCAATTTCAGAACTCTGGAGATATATCTCCTTTCGCTCTTGGGCGAGCAGATCTATCGGGATCGTGCCGGCAACAACTAGCGCCGCGTCTTCGGACACTGTGCGGTACGAACACGCAACACGCAGTTCCCCGCGGCGCTGGACGGCGGCCATCCGAGTCCGGTACTTCTTTACCCTAAGAGCGTCCGCCCAGATTTCTGCCCCATAAAGCAGGGCTGCCTGGACGGACGTCAACAGGAGTCTCCTCTTGCACGGCTTCGGGCCTCCCACGTTCGCCATGAGACGACTCAGAGTCGCCGTACTCTGTACGGCCTTGTGGCAGACCCTGCGAATATGCTCCCAAAAGGTGAGCCGGTTGTCCAGCATCACCCCCAGGTACCTCGCAGAGCTGCTGGTCTGTACAGGCTGAGTCCCGACCATCATCGTGATGGAGGTGGGGATTCTTCTCCTTGTGAGAATCACGATCTCCGTCTTGGCAGCAGCCAACTGGAGACCGTGTTCTTCCATCCACCCGTTGACCCTGCGCAATACTTGGTTAAGCGTAAGTTGGGCCAACTCGGGACTCCGTGCCGTAATGACGGCGGCGACGTCGTCGGCGAATGCGACGAGGAACGCGTTATCGGGCATGCCCAGGCGGAGCAGGTTGGCGCAACGTATATGACATTCCAGAGGTCTGGTCCCAACACTGACCCCTGTGCCGCTCCGGCGGTGACGTCCTTCATTCTGGTGCCCTGAGCTGTCACATACGACAGCCTGCGGTCCCTCAGGTAATCTCTCATCATCGTTGCGAGATACGGAGGTACCCTGAAGGACCGCTCGAGCGCGTGGAGCATGTCGCTCCACCTAGCCGAATTAAACGCGTTCCTCACGTCGAGGGTCACGAGGAGTACTATGGGCCTAGCCTTATGAGAGGCGGTTTCGGCCTGGCGTACTGCCCCGATCACCTCGGCGATCGCATCAATCGTGGAGTGCCCTTTCCTGAAGCCGTGCTGCCGGTGGGAGAGGCCCCCGGCTTGCTCAATAGCGGCCGCCAATAGCGGCTTGAGCAAGCGCTCCATCATCTTCCCCGCTGTGTCTAACATACACAGGGGGCGATAAAATGATGGAGAATCGGGGTCGCCTTTGCCCTTGGGAATCAAGGCAAGGCGTGCCAGCTTCCACCGGGCTGGGAAGACTCCTGCTCTCAGGCACCCGTTGTACATACCGAGCAAGAGGCCAGGACAGTTGCGCGCAGCTGCCTTAATCGCCTCTGCCGGTATGCCATCGGGGCCCGGGGCTTTACCAGATTTCATGCTGCGTTCCGCAAGCATGAGCTCCTCGGCGCGGAACGGCGGGATGTCCTTCTCCTCATCGGTCGGTCGAGGCTCGACAGTGACCGGATGTGTCGGAAAAAGGGCATCCACGACGTTTCGCGCCTTCCTCTCGTCCATGACCTGGGTGGGTGGGCGGAACTTGCCCATCACGAGCCTGTAGCCCTTCCCCAAGGATCCTGGTCCACTTCGTCGCAGAGCTGCTTCCAGCTGCGTTCCTTGCCCGTCCGGATGGCTTTGCCTAAGGCCTTCTTGGCGGCTTTGTAAGCCGTGGCCTTTTCCGCCGCCTCGGGTCGGCAAGCGGCGCGTTGCGCCAACCTGCGCGATCGATGGCAAAGCCTCCGGAGCTCGGCGATCTGGTCATTCCACCAGTACGCCTGCGTCCTGCCTTTCCAAGGCCTCTTGCGAGGCATGGACGCGTCGCATGCGCTGTGAATGAGCCCTATGGTGGCGTCCACTAGAGCGTCCACCGCGCCGATATCATTGGCATCCTCGGGCACTGGTGGGATGTGCCGCGCGCCGTCGAGCAAGGTTGCGACGAATTTTTCACCGTCCATCTTGGCCGCGTTCCAGCCAGATGGTCGACGCGCGCTAGCAGCTGACTGCTTTCGCGTCGCGTCGATGAGCTGGAAGGTGATGTACTGATGATCACTACCGGTGAAGTCATCCATCACCTTCCAACCAACGGCTTTGCGGATCAGGTCCTCCGACATCACCGTGATATCAGGGATCGAATACCCGAAGCACGGGCGCCGGTACGCTGGTGTTGTACCGACGTTGAGGACGACAAGGCCGAGTCGGGCAGCCATCTCCAACACCAGTTTACCTCTGGTGTTTGGTTGCGGCATGCCCCACTCTATGGCCCGCGCGTTAAAGTCCCCGGCGACAACAAGTCCGCCGGAGATACCGCGCAAATCGTCCTCAAGGGCATCTAATGTAGATATAGTAATAACGATACTGTTATTATATGTACATTGATCTGTGGGAAGGAATCAGTATATTACATTATATTTAATGTAGATATAGTAATAACGAAACTGTTATTATATGAACGTTGATCTGTGGGATTAAATCAGTATATTAAATTACATCTGATGTAGATATAGTAATAATGGTATTGTTATTAAATGTACATTGGTCTGTGGGATTAAATCAGTATATTAAATTACATCTGATGTAGATATAGTAATAATGATATTGTTACCAAAATTACATTGATCTGTGGGAAGGCATCAGTATATTACATTATATCCAATGTAGATATAGTATAAATGATACTGTTATTCAATATACATTGATCTGTGGGAAGGAATCACTATATTGCAGGAGATCTAATGCAGATATAGTAATAACGATACTGCCAATATATGTACATTGATCGGTGGGGAGGGATCATTATATTACATTATATCTAATGTAGATATAGTAATAACGATATTGTTATTAAATGTTCATTGATCTGTGGGATTAAATCAGTATATTACATTGAATCTGATGTAGGCATAGTAATAATGGTATTGTTATTAAGTGTACATTGGTCTGTGGGATTAAATCAGTATATTAAATTACATCTGATGTAGATATAGTAATAACGAAACTGTTATTATATGTACATTGATCTGTGGGTAGAGATCATTATATTACATTATATCTAATGTAGATATAGTAATAATGATATTGTTAATAAATGTATATTACATATCTAATGTAGATATAGTAATAACGATACTGTTATTACATGTACATTGATCTGTGGGAAGGTATCACTATATTACATTATATCTAATGTAGATATAGTATTAACGAAAATGTTATTATATGTACATTGATCTGTGGGATTAAATCAGTATATTAAATTACATCTGATGTGGATATAGTAATAATGGTATTGTTATTAAGTGTAGATTGGTCTGTGGGATTAAATCAGTATATTACATTTCATCTGATGTAGATAGTGTAATAATGATATTGTTATTAAATGTATATTACATATCTAATGTAGATATAGTAATAACGATACTGTTATTATATGTACATTGATCTGTGGGAAGGGATCAGTATATTACATTATATCCAATGTAGATATAGTATAAATGATACTGGTATTCAATGTACATTGATCTGTGGGAAGGAATCAGTATATTGCAGTAGATCTAATGTAGATACAGTAGTAACGACACTGTTATTAAGTGTTTATTACGTATCTAATGTAGATATAGTAATGACAATAATGATACAATCTGTGCATTGATCTGTGGGAAGTGGTCAGTATATTACATTATATCTAATGAAGATCTAGTAATAATGATATTGTTGTTAAATGTACATTGGTCTGTGGGAATAAATCAGTATACTACATTACATCTGATGTTGATATAGTAATAATGATATTCTTATTAAATGTATATTACATATCTAACGTAGATATAGTAATAACGATACTGCCATTATATGTACATTGATCGGTGGAAAGGTATCACTATATTACATTATATCTAATGTAGATATAGTATTAACGAAAATGTTATTATATGTACATTGATCTGTGGGATTAAATCAGTATATTAAATTACATCTGATGTGGATATAGTAATAATGGTATTGTTATTAAATGTAGATTGGTCTGTGGGATTAAATCAGTATATTACATTTCATCTGATGTAGATATAGTTTTTTTTTTTTTTTTTTTTGTTTTGTTGAAGGGAAACTGCGGAAAAATCTTCCGGTGTTCAAGATCCCCAGGGCGGACCACGTGCCTCGGGGTATGTGGGATTCCTACCCACTAAAAAACCGCAAACCCTTTATGCGACTTTAGTCCCCCCCGGAACTGTTTATCACATTACTTCGGGGTGGAGTCGCCTGTTGCGCGTGTTTCCGCGCGCTGCTCTTCGAATGCCCTCACAACAGAAGGTGGCCCGTGAGGAGCTACTTCAACTTGTCGGTTTCATTCCCTAGACTGTATTTAGGGGATTCCACCGACTCTCCTCCTTCTTCTTCTGCTGGAGTAACCGTCGCACATAATTGGCGACGGCGCTCCAGGTCTGCAATGTCTGCAGCATCACCCCCACGATGTTGTCGGGGGTGATGGGGCCAACCTCCTGTTGGAGGGCATTTCTCTCGGCCGCCCAGCGTCCGCATCGGAAGAGGGTGTGCTCGGCACTGTCCCCTGCATCCTGGCAGCCATAACCGCACACTGGCGAGGTGGCCTTACCCATCCTGAACAGGTACGCACGGAAGTACCCGTGCCCGCTCAGGAATTGGGTAAGGTAGTAGTCCACCCCGCCGTGTTTCCTATTGAGCCAGGGGGCGAGGCTTGGAATTAGTCTAGCCGTCCAGCGCCCCCTTGCCTCTTCCATCCAACGCTGCTGCCAGCGATGCAGGGTGGCCTCTCGAGCCACCCTCTTCGCATCAACCGTGTCCTGGCCGCTCCTCTTCGCCTCATAGACCTGCTTGCGCTCGTGGGCAAGCAGGTCTATGGGCAGCATTCCAGCTGTCACCAACACAGCTGGCTCCGCGACAGTTCTGTAGGAACTAGCCACCCGGAGCGCGCACCTCCTTTGAACCGCCGCTAGTCTGCGGCGGTACTTTTCGAAGCGGAGGGCTCCAGCCCAGATCTCCGCGCCGTACAGGAGTACGGATTCTACGGAGGTAATGAGCAGCCTCCGCTTCGCCGGCCTTGGGCCTCCGATGTTCGCCATGAGGCGGGCGAGGGACGAGGCGGTAGCCGCCGCCCTGTCGGCCGCCTGCCGTATCTGAGCCCAGAAGGTCCGCTTGCTGTCAAGCAGGACCCCCAGGTAACTAACGGCGGCCTTGGCGATGATGGTGTGGATCCCCACTTTAAAAGGTATCTCTGTGGGGATCCTTCGCCTTGACAGGACGACGAGCTCGGTCTTCTCCGTAGCTAAACGAAGACCCGCGTCATTCATCCACCTCTCGATCCGCCTCATGACCTGATTAAGGCCAAACTGCGCGCACTCCGTGTCGCGGGCGACAATAACTACCGCTATGTCGTCCGCGTAGCCCACCAGGAACGCCTCGCTGGGGAACTCGATCCGTAGGATGGCGTCGTAGAACGCGTTCCAGAGGTCCGGTCCTAAGATGGACCCCTGGGCCACTCCTGCAGAGACTTTTCTGCTTCGTCTCCCCTCGACCGTGTCGTAGACCAAGACACGGTCAGAGAAGTAATCCTCCATAATACGAAGGAGATAGTCTGGCACCTGGAAGGTGTTCTTCAGGGCCGCGAGTATCCCCGCCCAACTCACTGAGTTGAAGGCGTTCCTGACGTCGAGCGTGGCTACGAGGACGACACGCCAGCTGTGCCGGTTGCCGGATTCCGCCTTATCGGCGGCATCCAGGACCACCCGTACGGCGTCGACTGTGGACCTTCCGCGTCTAAAGCCGTATTGCCGATCCGATAGATCAATGTACTTTTGGTAACAATATCATTATTACTATATCTACATTAGATATAATGTAATATACTGATCCCTACCCCCAGATCAATGTACATATAATAACAGTTTCGTTATTACTATATCTAAAATAGATATAATGTAATATACTGATACCCTCCCACAGATAAATGTACATATAATAACAGTATCGTTATTACTATATCTCCCTTAGATATGTAATATACATTTAATAACAATATCATTATTACTATATCTGCATCAGATGAAATTTAATATACTGATTTAATCCCACAGACCAATGTACGTTTAATATCAATATCATTATTACTATATCTACATCAGATGAAATTTAATATACTGATTTAATCCCACAGATCGATGCACATTTAATAACAATATCATTATTACTATATCTACTTTAGATATAATGTAATATAATGATCCCTTCCCACCGATCAATGTACATATAATGGCAGTATCGTTATTACTATATCTACATTTGATATGTAATATACATTTAATAACAATATCGTTATTAATATATCTACATCAGATGTAATGCAATATACTGATTTATTCGCACAGACCAATGTACATTTAATAACAATATCATTATTACTATATCTACATTGGATACAATGTATTGTATTGTATTTTATTTATTCGCTCCCCTCCGGGTTGTGTGGCGCTTTTAATAGGAGCGTACCCAAACCTTTACAACACCTTTTTATATTCATCTCCCTTGACCAAATAGGCAAACACCTCTTCTTTTCATTCTTTCCCTCTAATAGACTTGTTAAACTTAACATATATATTTATATTTCTGTGGTATTACGTGATTATAAAAAGAAAAAGAAAAAACTAGCGCTCTAAACCAATATAAAAATGAAAATAAAATAAGGATATAGAAATAAAAGTATAATATAAAACAAGTATAGTATATAAGAAAGAAAGAATAAATAAGAGTATTCCGCATTTAACAAAATAAAATAAAATATACACCTGTGATCATAATAACATAATAACATAATAATAATATTAATAATCAAAATAATCAAAACTGTAGAAAATAACATATAATATGAGTGGCTACAGCGTATTGCCCATCCCCAACGTAACTAAACTAAATTGTCTCTGCGTCTTGTCACAACTATTTTAATAATAATAATACTGTCCTTGTAGGGCGGTGAACCAAAAACTTAACTCATAATAATTAAAAGGATATGAGAACCTAAACTAAACTAAACTAAACCTCACTATATGTGTTTAAACCTCACTCGCCCCCTGCCCTATTTTCCTCTCCTGCACTATATATATATTTCCCTCCCGCTTCTTTGGTGCTCTCCTTCCTCTTTCCTGTTTCCTGATTTGCACCGCTTCTTCCACTTCTTCCTTATTGTTCTTCTCCCTTCCTTCTCGCGCCCCTTGTTTCAGTTTCTTCTTCCTTCCTCATCTTCATGGCCCTCTCCATTCTTTCCCTCAGACTCTCTTTTTTCCACGCTCCTTCTTCTTCGCTCCATATCATTTCTTGCCCCTCCACCCATATTCTCCTGTTATTATACACCACCCATTTTCCCTTCGCCCTTTCTTGCTTAGCCTTTTCTTTTATTAACCATTTGGTCTTCCTTTCTTCTCTTGACAAGTCTTCGTCAACTTCTATACCCCATCTTTCCCATATACCATTCTTCATCCAAACCATCTCCTTTTTTCTTTCTTCTTCCTCCAGCTCCGTTATTATTATCTTTCTTCCTCCGTCTCCTTCTCTTTCCGTCGCACTTCTTATATTTATTTTCCTTCTCAGTTCCCTTTCTAGTATATTTTTGATTGCAGTCAGGTTTTTTTCCATGCACTCTCCTTCCAGCCCTTTCCATATTAAGCTTCTCTTCCTTCTTTCTCTTCTCATTTTTTCTAGACTCATTTTCTCTTCGCTCTCTGGCTCGCCGCTCCCATTTCTCTTCTTTTCCGTTTCCTCCTTTCTCTTCTTTCCCTGTTCCTTTTCTTCTGCCACCGGTTTTTCTTTTTATGTACCACGTGCTTCCAGCTTCCATTCCCTCAGTTATTCTCTCAGTTCCCTAACCTCTTCTCTTAGCTTTCTCACCTCTCTAAATAATTCACCCGGTGCTTCCATTTCTTCTTCCTTTTCCACTTTCGTGTCTTGATCTTGGCTTAACCGCTTCCGCCTACTCCTTTTTCTTTTTACGGCTTACTCGTCTTTTGCACTTTTCTTTCGTTTCTTTGAGCTTTCTAACCACGTGTCTCCTGCTTAAGTGCTTGCTTCTTCGCCGCATGCGACTTCCGCGTGACACAGTGTTGCCAACCGCTTTCTGCTCTGACGTTGGCACCATCTCTCTCATCTTCCTTTTACTACTTTCTATTTTAGTTCTTAATTGTGCCGTTGATGTCGTTGCCTCTTTTCTCGCCTGGATCGGCTGTTTCCCTTTCTCCTCTATCTCTTCCTACTTCTTTCATCCAATTTTCCCCTTCTCCATCTTCGCCCAGCTGTTCCTTTACTTTTTCTTGCCAGCTCTCTCTTCTCCCTTTGCTTGCCCCACAGCCTTCCCATACATGCTCCCACGACTCTTTTTCCCACTTGCATATTCTGCAGATCCTTTTCTCTTCACTTTCCCAGTATCTGGCATCGTTTACCTCATTTCCTAGCCTAAACCTTGCTACTCTTCTCCACCTTTCTTCCTTCCATCCTTTTTCCAGATACTTTGGTATTCCATCGCACTTTATTACTTTATACCATTTATTATATCTTGATGACACTATCTTTTCCCAGTTCTCTTCTTCTTGCTTTCGGAGGTCTGCCTCTTCCATTTCCTCGAAGCTCATTTCTCCCTCCCTCCTTTTTCTTTCCAGATGTGTCATTTCTATTCCTTTTTCCGTAAAGTACTTCTCCCTTTCCTCTTCCCACTTATTTTTAGTTGCCCCTCTTTGCTCCCCCTTTATCATTTCTTCCCAGCATTTCCTTGCCAGTTCTCCTCCCTTCCCCTCCCACATCCTTTTTTCGAACCCCCAAGCTAGCTTTCCTGCCTTAACCCTCAGCTTCGCTCTTCGTAGTTCCTCTCTCATCATATATCCTGGTGTACACCAGTCTACTCCTGTTATCCACCTCAGGGCCCTCTCTTGCAGCCCTTCTATTTCCCTCCATTCTCTCCATCCCCAGACTTCTGCGCCATACGCTATTACCGTCGATACTAGTTTATCCCACAGCCAGATTCTCCTCTTCCAATCTTTGCCAAACCTACTTTTCCCGATCCCCCACACTTGTCTCATAATCACGCTAGCTCTGCTCACTCTGTCCTTTACATGTCGGTCACTTCTCCCATTTCTTCTAAATGTATATCCCAAGTACTTAAATTCCTCCACCTCTTCCATTTTCTTTCCTTTCCATAACCAGTCTCTCTTCTTCCATCTTCCCCCTCCCTTTCTAAATCTCATTACCTTTGACATTTCTCTGTTCAATTCCAACCTCTTCTTGTCCAGGTACCTTTCTAGTCTCTTTAGTAATACTGCCATGTCCTCTTCCCTTTCTGCCATTATCACTACGTCATCGGCATACGCCAGCGTGCATATTCTCCTCCCTCCTATCCTGATCCCTCCTATTCCTCCTTTTCTCATTTCCTCTTCTAGATCTGCCGTCAGCAGATTGTATAGGATTGGACTCATCGGGCATCCTTGTCTTAAGCCTCTTGCCGTCCAGAACGGTTCCGTCATCCCTTCTCCAGTTTTTACCCTGCTTTTGGTCTCTCTCAGTACTTCCCTTACCCTTTCTCTTAGCCCTCTCCTTACCCCCCTCTCCCTCAGCGTTTCCATCAGTACTCCTCTATCTACTGAATCGATGGCTGCTTTTAGGTCAACAAAGCACGCTATTACCTTTCCCTTCTCTTTTTTTATCTGCCTATTCACCACATAATTCAGTGCATATATATTGTCCATAGTTCCCATTCCTTTCCTGAAACCTGTCTGGTTATCCGGTATTAATCCCATGTCTTCCACCTCTTTGCTTATCCTCTCCGTTAGTACTGCCGCATAGATCTTGTATAGAGTCGGCATCAGGGTGACTCCCCTATACTCCCTAGCCAGTTTTCCACTACCCTTTTTTCTGATTGGTGCAATTATTCCCTCCTTCCATCCCTCTGGCCAGCCTTCTCCCTTCCAGACTCTGTTACAGGTTTCCCAAATCCAGTCCAGCACCTCTTCTCCACCGTACTTCCATACTTCATTTGGGATTCCATCTCCGCCAACTGCCTTCCCGACCATTGGATACAATGTAATATACTGATACGTTCCCACAGATCAATGTACATATAATAGCAGTTTCGTTATTACTATATCTACATTAGATATAATGTAATATACTGATCCCTACCCACAGATCAATGTACATATAATAGCAGTTTCGTTATTACTATATCTACAATAGATATAATGTAGTATACTGATACCTTCCCACAGATCAATGTAAATATAACAACAGTATCGTTATTACTATATCTACATTAGATAGGTCATATACATTTAATAACAATATCATTATTAATATGTCTACATCAGATGTAATGTAATATACTGATTTAATCCCACAGACCAATGTACATTTTATAACAATATCATTATTACTGTATCTACATTAGGTATAATGTAATATAATGATCCCTTCCCACCGATCAATGTACATATAATAACAGTATCGTTATTACTATATCAATTGCATTGATATGTAATATACAATAAACCCAACAAATATCATTATTATATAATATCTACATCGGATTAATGTAATATATGATTATTCCACAGACAATGTACATTTAAACAATATCATTTTACTATATCTACATATAAATGTAATATCTGATACCTTCCCACAGATCAATGTACAAATATACAGATCGTTATACTATATCTACATTAGATATAATGTAATATATGATACCTTCCCACAGATCATTACATATAATAACAGTATCGTTATTACTATATCTACATTAGATATGTAATATACATTTAATAACAATATCATATTACTATATACTACATTCAGATTAATGTAATATACTGATTTCCCACAGACCAATGTACATTTAATAAAAATATCTTATTACTATATCACATAGATAATGTAATATACTGATCCCTCCCACAGATCAATGTACATATAATAACAGTTTCGTTGTTACTATATCTACAATAGATATAATGTAATATACTGATACCTTCCCACAGATCAATATACATAGAATAAGAGTATCGTTATTACTATATCTACATTAGATATGTAATATACATTTAATAACAATATCATTATTACTATATCTACGTCAGATGAAATTTAACATACTGATTTAATCCCACAGAACAATGTACATTTAATAACAATATCATTATTACTATATCTACATCAGATGTAATTTAATATACTGATTTAATCCCACAGATCAATGTAAATATAATAACAGTTTCGTTATTACTATATCTACATTAGATATAATGTAATATACTGATACCTTCCCACAGATCAATGTACATATAATCACAGTATCGTTATTACTATATCTACATTATATATGTAATATACATTTAATAACAATATCACTATTACTATATCTACATTAGATCTGCTGCAATATACTGATTCCTTCCCACAGATCAATGTACATTGAGTAACAATATCATTATTACTATATCTACATTGGATACAATGTAATATACTGATACCTTCCCACAGATCAATGTACATATAATAACAGTTTCGTTGTTACTATATCTACAACAGATATAATGTAATATACTGATACCTTCCCACAGATCAATATACATATAATAACAGTATCGTTATTACTATATGTACATTAGATATAATGTAATATACTGATACCTTCCCACAGATCAATGTACATATAATAACAGTATCGTTAATAATATATCTACATTAGATATAATGTAATATACTGATACCTTCCCACAGATCAATGTACATATAATAACAGTATCGTAATTACTATATCTACATTAGATATGTAATATACATTTAATAACAATATCATTATTACTATATCTACATTAGATATAATGTAATATAATGATCCCTTCCCACCGATGAATGTACATATAATGGCAGTATCGTTATTACTATATCTGAATTAGATCTCCTGCAATATACTGATCACTTCCCACAGATCAATGTACATTGAATAACAGTATCATTTATACTATATCGACATTGGATATAATGTAATATACTGATGCCTTCCCACAGATCAATGTAATTTGGTAACAACATCATTATTACTATATCTACATTAGATATAATGTAATATACTGATCCCTACCCACAGATCATTGTACATATAATAACAGTTTCGTTATTACTATATCTACAATAGATATAATGTAATATACTGATACCTTCCCACAGATTAATATACATATAATAACAGTATCGTTATTACTATATCTACATTAGATAGGTCATATACATTTAATAACAATATCATTATTAATATGTCTACATCAGATGTAATGTAATATACTGATTTAATCCCACAGACCAATGTACATTTAATAACAATATCATTATTACTGTATCTACATTAGATATAATGTAATATAATGATCCCTTCCCACCGATCAATGTACATATAATGGCAGTATCGTTATTACTATATCTACATTTGATATGTAATATACATTTAATAACAATATCATTTATACTATATCTACATTGGACTTAATGTTATATACTGATGCCTTCCCACAGATCAATGTAATTTTGGTAACAACATCATTATTACTATATCTACATTGGATATAATGTAATATACTGATGCCTTCCCACAGATCAATGTACATATAATAGCAGTTTCGTTATTACTATATCTACAATAGATATAATGTAATATACTGATACCTTCCCACAGATCAATATACATAGAATAACAGTATCGTTATTACTATATCTACATTAGATATGTAATATACATATAATAACAATATCATTATTACTATATCTACATCAGATGAAATTTTATATACTGATTTATTCCCACAGACCACTGTACATTTAATAACAATATCATTATTACTATATCTACATTGGATACAATGTAATATACTGATACCTTCCCACAGATCAATGTACATATAATAACAGTTTCGTTGTTACTATATCTACAACAGATATAATGTAATATACTGATACCTTCCCACAGATCAATATACATAGAATAACAGTATCGTTATTACTATATCTACATTAGATATGTAATATACACTTAATAACAATATCATTATTACTATATCTACATCAGATGAAATTTAATATACTGATTTAATCCCACAGACCAATGTACATTCAATAACAATATCATTATTACTGTATCTACATTAGATATAATGTAATATAATGATCCCTTCCCACCGATTAATGTACATATAATGGCAATATCCTTATTACTATATCTGCATTAGATCTGCTGCAATATACTGATTCCTTCCCACAGATCAATGTACATTGTGTAACAGTATCATTTATACAATAACTACATTGGATATAGTGTAATATACTGATGCCTTCCCACAGATCAATGTAATTTTGGTAACAACATCATTATTACTATATCTACATTGGATATAGTGTAATATACTGATGCCTTCCCACAGATCAATGTACATATAATAGCAGTTTCGTTATTACTATATCTACAATAGATATAATGTAATATACTGATACCTTCCCACAGATCAATATACATAGAATAACAGTATCGTTATTACTATATCTACATTAGATATGTAATATACATTTAATAACAATATCATTATTACTATATCTATATCAGATGAAATTTAATATACTGATATATTCCCACAGACCACTGTACATTTAATAACAATATCATTATTACTATATCTACATTGGATACAATGTAATATACTGATACCTTCCCACAGATCAATGTACATATAATAACAGTTTCGTTGTTACTATATCTACAATAGATATAATGTAATATACTGATACCTTCCCACAGATCAATATACATATAATAACAATATCATTATTACTATATCTACATTGGATACAATGTAATATACTGATACCTTCCCACAGATCAATGTACATATAATAACAGTTTCGTTGTTACTATATCTACAATAGATATAATGTAATATACTGATACCTTCCCACAGATCAATATACATATAATAACAGTTTCGTTATTACTATATCTACAATAGATATAATGTAATATACTGATACCTTCCCACAGATAATATACATAAATAACAGTATCGTTATTACTATATCTGCATTAGGTAGGTCATATACATTTAATAACAATATCATATTACTATAGTCTACATCAGATGTAATGTAATATACTATTTAATCCCACAGACCAATATACATCAAAACAATATCATTATTACTGTATCTACATTAGATGTAATGTAATATAATGATCCCTTCCACCGATTAATGGTACATATAATGGCAATATCCTTATTACTATATCTGCATTAGATCTGATGCAATATATGATTCCTTCCCACAGATCAATGTACATGTGTAACAGTATCATTTATTACAATAACTACATTGGATATAGTGTAATATACTGATGCCTTCCCACAGATCAATGTAATTTTGGTAACAACATCATTGTTACTATATCTACATTAGATAATGTAATATACTGATCCCTTCCCACCGATTAATGTACATATAATGGCAATATCCTTATTACTATATCTGCATTAGATCTGCTGCAATATACTGATTCCTTCCCACAGATCAATGTACATTGTGTAACAGTATCATTTATACAATAACTACATTGGATATAGTGTAATATACTGATGCCTTCCCACAGATCAATGTAATTTTGGTAACAACATCATTGTTACTATATCTACATTAGATATAATGTAATATACTGATCCCTACCCACTGATCAATGTACATATAATAGCAGTTTCGTTATTACTATATCTACAATAGATATAATGTAATATACTGATACCTTCCCACAGATCAATATACATAGAATAACAGTATCGTTATTACTATATCTACATTAGGTAGGTCATATACATTTAATAACAATATCATTATTAATATGTCTACATCAGATGTAATGTAACATACTGACTTAATCCCACAGAACAATATACATTCAATAACAATATCATTATTACTGTATCTACATTAGATATAATGTAATATAATGATCCCTTCCCACCGATCAATGTACATATAATGGCAATATCCTTATTACTATATCTGCATTAGATCTGCTGCAATATACTGATTCCTTCCCACAGATCAATGTAATTTTGGTAACAACATCATTATTACTATATCTACATTGGATACAATGTAATATACTGATACCTTCCCACAGATCAATGTACATATAATAACAGTTTCGTTGTTTCTATATCTACAATAGATATAATGTAATATACTGATACCTTCCCACAGATCAATATACATATAATAACAATATCATTATTACTATATCTACATTGGATACAATGTAATATACTGATACCTTCCCACAGATCAATGTACAAATAATAACAGTATCGTTATTACTATATCTACATTAGATATAATGTAATATATTGATAGCTTCCCACAGATCAATTTACATATAATAACAGTATCGTTATTACTATATCTACATTAGATATATAATATACATTTATTACTATATCTACATCAGAAGAAATTTAATATACTGATTTAATCCCACAGACCAATGTACATTTAATAACAATACCATTATTACTATACCTACATTAGATATAATGTAATATAATGATCCCTTCCCACCGATGAATGTACATATAATGGCAGTATCGTTATTACTATATCTGAATTAGATCTCCTGCAATATACTGATCACTTCCCACAGATCAATGTACATTGAATAACAGTATCATTTATACTATATCGACATTGGATATAATGTAATATACTGATGCCTTCCCACAGATCAATGTAATTTTGGTAACAACATCATTATTACTATATCTACATTAGATATAATGTAATATACTGATACCTACCCACAGATCATTGTACATATAATAACAGTTTCGTTATTACTATATCTACAACAGATATAATGTAATATACTGATACCTTCCCACAGATTAATATACATATAATAACAGTATCGTTATTACTATATCTACATTAGATAGGTCACATACATTTAATAACAATATCATTATTAATATGTCTACATCAGATGTAATGTAATATACTGATTTAATCCCACAGACCAATGTACATTTAATAACAATATCATTATTACTGTATCTACATTAGATATAATGTAATATAATGATCCCTTCCCACCGATCAATGTACATATAATGGCAGTATCGTTATTACTATATCCCCATTTGATATGTAATATACATTTAATAACAATATCATTATTAATATATCTACATCAGATGAAATGTAATGTACTGATTTTTTCCGACAGACCAATGTACATTTAATAACAATATCATTATTACTATATCTACATTGGATACAATGTAATATACTGATACCTTCCCACAGATCAATGTACATATAATAGCAGTTTCGTTATTACTATATCTACAATAGATATAATGTAATATACTGATACCTTTCCACAGATTAATATACATATAATAACAGTATCGTTATTACTATATCTACATTAGGTAGGTCATATACATTTAATAACAATATCATTATTAATATGTCTACATCAGTTGTAATGTAATATACTGATTTAATCCCACAGACCAATATACATTCAATAACAATATCATTAGTACTGTATCTACATTAGATATAATGTAATATAATGATCCCTTCCCACCGATCAATGTACATATAATGGCAATATCCTTATTACTATATCTGCATTAGATCTGCTGCAATATACTGATTCCTTCCCACAGATCAATGTACATTGAGTAACAGTATCATTTATACAATAACTACATTGGATATAGTGTAATATACTGATGCCTTCCCACAGATCAATGTAATTTTGTTAACAACATCATTATTACTATATCTACATTAGATATAATGTAATATATTGATCCCTACCCACAGATCAATGTACATATAATAGCAGTTTCGTTATTACTATATCTACAATAGATATAATGTACCTTCCCATAGATCAATATACATAGAATAACAGTATCGTTATTACTATATCTACATTAGATATGTAATATACATTTAATAACAATATCATTATTACTATATCTACATCAGATGAAATTTAATATACCGATTTAATCCCACAGACCAATGTACATTTAATAACAATATCATTATTACTATATCTACATCAGATGTAATTTAATATACTGATTTAATCCCACAGATCAATGCAAATATAATAACAGTTTCGCTATTACTATATCTACATTAGATGTAATGTAATATACTGATACCTTCCCACAGATCAATTTACATATAATAACAGTATCGTTATTACTATATCTACATTAGATATGTAATATAAATTTAATAACGATATCATTATTACTATATCTACATTAGATATAATGTAATATAATGATCCCTTCCCACCGATCAATGTACATATAATGGCAATATCCTTATTACTATATCTGCATTAGATCTGCTGCAATATACTGATACCTTCCCACAGATCAATGTACATATAATAACAGTATCGTTGTTACTATATCTACATTAGATATGTAATATACATTTATTACTATATCTACATCAGATGAAATTCAATATACTGATTTAATCCCACAGACCAATGTACATTTAATAACAATACCATTATTACTATATCTACATTAGATATAATGTAATATACTGATCCCTACCCACAGATCAATGTACATATAATAACAGTTTGGTTACTACTATATCTACAATAGATATAATGTAATATACTGATGCCTTCCCACAGATCAATGTACATACAATAACAGTATCGTTATTACTATATCTACATTAGATATGTAATATACATTTAATAACAATATCATTGTTACTATATCTACATCAGATGAAATGTAATATACTGATTTAATCCCACAGACCAATGTACATTTAATAAAAATATCATTATTACTGTATCTACATTAGATATAATGTAATATAATGATCCCTTCCCACCGATCAATTGTACATATAATGGCAGTATCGTTATTACTATATCTCCATTTGATATGTAATATACATTTAATAACAATATCATTATTACTATATCTACATCAGATGAAATTTAATATACTGATTTAATCCCACAGACCAATGTACATTTAATAAAAATATCATTATTACTGTATCTACATTAGATATAATGTAATATAATGATCCCTTCCCACCGATCAATTGTACATATAATGGCAGTATCGTTATTACTATATCTCCATTTGATATGTAATATACATTTAATAACAATATCATTATTACTATATCTACATTGGATACAATGTAATATACTGATACCTTCCCACAGATCAATGTACAAATAATAACAGTATCCTTATTACTATGTCTACATTAGATATAATGTAATATAATGATACCTTCCCACAGATCAATTTACATATAATAACAGTATCGTTATTACTATATCTACATTAGATATGTAATATACATTTAATAACAATATCACTATTAGTATATCTACATCAGATGTAATGTAATATACTGATTTTTTCCCACAGACCAATGTACATTTAATAACAATATCATTATTACTATATCTACATTGGATACAATGTAATATACTGATACCTTCCCACAGATCAATGTACATATAATAGCAGTTTCGTTATTACTATATCTACAATAGATATAATGTAATATACTGATGCCTTCCCACAGATCAATGTACAAATAATAACAGTATCCTTATTACTATATCTACAATAGATATAATGTAATATACTGATACCTTCCCACAGATCAATATACATAGAATAACAGTATCGTTATTACTATATCTACATTAGATATGTAATATACACTTAATAACAATATCATTATTACTATATCTACATCAGATGAAATTTAATATACTGATTTAATCCCACAGACCAATGTACATTTAATAACAATATCATTATTACGGTATCTACATTAGATATAATGTAATATAATGATCCCTTCCCACCGATGAATGTACATATAATGGCAATATCCTTATTACTATATCTGCATTAGATCTGCTGCAATATACTGATTCCTTCCCACAGATCAATGTACATTGTGTAACAGTATCATTTATACAATAACTACATTGGATATAGTGTAATATACTGATGCCTTCCCACAGATCAATGTAATTTTGGTAACAACATCATTATTACTATATCTACATTGGATATAGTGTAATATACTGATGCCTTCCCACAGATCAATGTACATATAATAGCAGTTTCGTTATTACTATATCTACAATAGATATAATGTAATATACTGATACCTTCCCACAGATCAATATACATAGAATAACAGTATCGTTATTACTATATCTACATTAGATATGTAATATACATATAATAACAATATCATTATTACTATATCTATATCAGATGAAATTTAATATACTGATTTATTCCCACAGACCACTGTACATTTAATAACAATATCATTATTACTATATCTACATTGGATACAATGTAATATACTGATACCTTCCCACAGATCAATGTACATATAATAACAGTTTCGTTGTTACTATATCTACAATAGATATAATGTAATATACTGATACCTTCCCACAGATCAATATACATATAATAACAATATCATTATTACTATATCTACATTGGATACAATGTAATATACTGATACCTTCCCACAGATCAATGTACATATAATAACAGTTTCGTTGTTACTATATCTACAATAGATATAATGTAATATACTGATACCTTCCCACAGATCAATATACATATAATAACAGTTTCGTTATTACTATATCTACAATAGATATAATGTAATATACTGATACCTTCCCACAGATTAATATACATATAATAACAGTATCGTTATTACTATATCTACATTAGGTAGGTCATATACATTTAATAACAATATCATTATTAATATGTCTACATCAGATGTAATGTAATATACTGATTTAATCCCACAGACCAATATACATTCAATAACAATATCATTATTACTGTATCTACAGTAGATATAGTGTAATATAATGATCCCTTCCCACCGATTAATGTACATATAATGGCAATATCCTTATTACTATATCTGCATTAGATCTGCTGCAATATACTGATTCCTTCCCACAGATCAATGTACATTGTGTAACAGTATCATTTATACAATAACTACATTGGATATAGTGTAATATACTGATGCCTTCCCACAGATCAATGTAATTTTGGTAACAACATCATTGTTACTATATCTACATTAGATATAATGTAATATACTGATCCCTACCCACTGATCAATGTACATATAATAGCAGTTTCGTTATTACTATATCTACAATAGATATAATGTAATATACTGATACCTTCCCACAGATCAATATACATAGAATAACAGTATCGTTATTACTATATCTACATTAGGTAGGTCATATACATTTAATAACAATATCATTATTAATATGTCTACATCAGATGTAATGTAACATACTGATTTAATCCCACAGACCAATATACATTCAATAACAATATCATTATTACTGTACCTACATTATATCTAATGTAATATAATGATCCCTTCCCACCGATGAATGTACATATAATGGCAATATCCTTATTACTATATCTGCATTAGATCTGCTGCAATATACTGATACCTTCCCACAGATCAATGTACATATAATAACAGTATCGTTGTTACTATATCTACATTAGATATGTAATATACATTTATTACTATATCTACATCAGATGAAATTCAATACACTGATTTAATCCCACAGACCAATGTACATTTAATAACAATACCATTATTACTATATCTACATTAGATATAATGTAATATACTGATCCCTACCCACAGATCAATGTAGATATAATAACAGTTTGGTTACTACTATATCTACAATAGATATAATGTAATATACTGATGCCTTCCCACAGATCAATGTACATACAATAACGATACTGTTATTACTATATCTACATTAGATATGTAATATACATTTAATAACAATATCATTATTACTATATCTACATCAGATGAAATGTAATATACTGATTTAATCCCACAGACCAATGTACATTTAATAAAATATCATTATTACTGTATCTACATTAGATATAATGTAATATAATGATCCCTTCCCACCGATCAATGTACATATAATGGCAGTATCGTTATTACTATATCTCCATTTGATATGTAATATACATTTAATAACAATATCATTATTACTATATCTACATTGGATACAATGTAATATACTGATACCTTCCCACAGATCAATGTACATATAATAGCAGTTTCGTTATTACTATATCTACAATAGATATAATGTAATATACTGATACCTTCCCACAAATCAATATACATATAATAACAGTATCGTTATTTCTATATCTACATTAGATATGTAATATACATTTAATAACAATATCACTATTACTATATCGACATTAGATCTGCTGCAATATACTGATTCCTTCCCACAGATCAATGTACATTGAGTAACAGTATCATTTATACTATATCTACATTAGATATAATGTAATATAATGATCCCTTCCCACCGATCAATGTACATATAATGGCAGTATCGTTATTACTATATCCCCATTTGATATGTAATATACATTTAATAACAATATCATTATTAATATATCTACATCAGATGAAATTTAATATACTGATTTAATCCCACAGACCAATGTACATTTAATAACAATATCATTATTACTATATCTACATCAGATGTAATTTAATATACTGATTTAATCCCACAGATCAATGTAAATATAATAACAGTTTCGTTATTACTATATCTACATTAGATATAATCTAATATACTGATACCTTCCCACAGATCAATATACATATAATAACAGTATCGTTATTACTATATCTACATTAGGTAGGTCATATACATTTAATAACAATATCATTATTAATATGTCTACATCAGATGTAATGTAATATACTGATTTAATCCCACAGACCAATATACATTCAATAACAATATCATTATTACTGTATCTACATTAGATATAATGTAATATAATGATCCCTTCCCACCGATCAATGTACATATAATGGCAATATCCTTATTACTATATCTGCATTAGATCTGCTGCAATATACTGATTCCTTCCCACAGATCAATGTACAATGTGTAACAGTATCATTTATACAATAACTACATTGGATATAGTGTAATATACTGATGCCTTCCCACAGATCAATGTAATTTTGGTAACAACATCATTATTACTATATCTACATTGGATATAGTGTAATATACTGATGCCTTCCCACAGATCAATGTACATATAATAGCAGTTTCGTTATTACTATATCTACAATAGATATAATGTAATATACTGATACCTTCCCACAGATCAATATACATAGAATAACAGTATCGTTTTACTATATCTACATTAGATATGTAATATACATTTAATAACAATATCATTATTACTATATCTATATCAGATGAAATTTAGTATACTGATTTATTCCCACAGACCACTGTACATTTAATAACAATATCATTATTACTATATCTACATTGGATACAATGTAATATACTGATACCTTCCCACAGATCAATGTACATATAATAACAGTTTCGTTGTTACTATATCTACAATAGATATAATGTAATATACTGATACCTTCCCACAGATCAATGTACATATAATAACAGTATCGTTATTACTATATCTACATTAGATATGTAATATTGTTCAGGAATGATGGAAATCCTGGATGGATTGCGCTGGGAAAGAATTTTACACTTACTGGTTCGGGTTTCACAAATTGATTTATTTGAGTCAATGACAAAATTGCGTGAACACGATGAATTGACAAATAATGATTAAGCGTACAATGATCAGCTTTGAATCTTTACGTACAAGAAAATGAATCGTCTGAATGATTTTAATTACAATTACAATGATTCGTTGTGAAGAATGATCTTACTTGAGTCGAAACATATAAATTATTGATTTGATCTGTCACCTGATCCGTTGAATTGACAATTGAATTGATCGGCAGTCGTGAACAATAAGCCCCGTTAATTTTATTAATTCGGCCCGCTACGGTGATGGTGCCCGTGAGCGCGTGCGAGATTGACACGTGGTTGGCGGCTCACGTTTCAATGAATTATTTGTAAGTGAACATTACCTGGTGATCCTGGTCGCTAGCACTGTTGCGAGGGATCGTGAGCAGAAGATTTGACTCGTGAACTGGGATGAATCGCACTTGAACACTTTTTTGAGACGCACGTGGTGATCGGTGTGAATCAGTGATCGATAATGGCGTCGTTGCGCGCGAGCCGGCGAGAAGACCCCTGCTCACGCGTTACCTAGATGGTCGACTCCCGATCGATAAATCGATCGACCGTGAGCGCCATCATGGCTGAGCGGATTCTCAAACAAATATACATTTAATAACAATATCATTATTACTATATCTACATCAGATGAAATGTAATATTGTTACGCCCCGGCGGAAATTTTGAAATTTATCCGCCTTGCGTCCCTTATCAAGCCCTTTGGGGTTCCGAGGATTTCTCATGTAAGGGTCGTGAGGTGGGTGTTTCACTTTTCCGTCAATCTTTTCATTCCTCCTCTACCTTGTACATACTTGACAAGCCTTTCGAGGTTCCGAGGATTTCTCATGCAGGGGTGTACAAGGAAGAGTTTGAGTTTAATTCTTTTCTATTTGTGACTTCTTCTATTGCTTTCTCTTCTTTATTCTATTCTACCCTGGAATCGTGTATCTTGTCAAGCCCTTGGGTTCCGAGAATTTCTCATGCGAGGTACACGAGGAAAGGTTATTTCTGTTTCCTTCTTTACAATAGTTTACGTGACCCTCCTTGAAACTATCGTCGCCAACCATAGATGTACAAGACAGTTTACAATCGGGTAACGCACAAAAACTCGCGTTAGCTCGTAAGAGAGAGAGAGAGCCGTTAGCACAACACCAGCGCTACGCAGTTATCCAGTGCTTCGCATTCCGGGAATTTCCCTTGGTAACTGCGTAGAAACGGGAAAACCGTAATAACTTCCTTGTCGAGGAAACTCTTTCCCTCTCATTTGCACAAAGCGTCAGCCGCTCCGATCAGGATCATTATTACCTGACCGAATGATAGTGTGAAAAGAATGGATGGATGAATATGAATTTAAACGACGAAACTAAAATAAATGAGAACCTTTACAAAGCCTAATGTCGCGAACGTTCGACCGCCGTTCGAAAATCAAGGGTCGTTCGAAGCAATAAACATTATTGTATTCGAAATTCTAAGAACTACCTAGCGACAACGACGAATTTTGAACAAAGGAATGTTCTGGTAGAAATGTTTAAATTCATTGCTAACGAAATGTCGATTCCACCGAAATAATTATGCGAAAGATTGTAAATGAATGCATAATCGGCATTGCGATCATCGTAAATGCATCGTCCGCTTTTACGCTAATAAGATCTTATTATAAATCAGGAAAGATAAATAATTCTGATCCTGCTAAGGGAAAATAAATGGATAACGGTTTCAATTGTTAAATTATATATCTCGATTTCAAGATCATTCGTGTTTTAGTCAAATTAATAGTATCATTTAACAGTTCAACATTTGGATATTCAAATTAAATCAATAGCTGTAAATTAGCAATAATACATTTGAAGGAAATACTGCGTAGTTTCTAGAAAACCGTTGAAACTATCATAACGACGTAGTAGAAAGGAAAGGAACACCAAAGAAAGGGGATGAAGAATCTTCGTCTAGCTCGCGCGTCTTAACCAATCACCGGGCACGCGACACTTCCGAGCACGTGCCACGATTCGTCAATCCGTCCCCTCCAAGGACGATGATCGCGCGACGGGCCCTTCGCCCGTCGATCTCGCGCAAATTTCGACACTCGTGATCGATCAATCGTCGAGGTACGTGATCTTGAGCCCGTGTGTCCGAGAGACAAAGTTGTTCGGAAATCGCGACAGTTTTCCTCTGCGGTAAAGTCCTCCGCGTAGCGAGGCAGAGTGCCGTGCGAGTTGAAATCGTCGGATTCTTAACAAGGACTCACAGACGTGCACGTAAAATCTTCCTTCTACCTAAATTTTCTATCCTTTCTTTCCGATTTTAAATCGTTTGCTCGCGTATAATTCGTATTAGCTTCATTTCGGGTAATAAAATATTTACATATTCTTTTCCGTTCGTATTCGCTTGTCTCTCGTCGACGTACTCGTTCGCTTAATTCATTATCGCCGCGACAAGTGCAGTGTTCACGATCCTTACCGTTCTTTGGTGTTCCAGAATATCCAGCGAGCATAAAGATCTCTACAAGCAATTTGTTATCTCGTATTATATCAAATAGCGTTTCGGTAAGTCGATCCGTTTACCATTTTTGAACACGACGACTATTTATTGGCAAAACGGGCGGTCTGTCCAGCCCTTCTTGGGTTCCGAGAATTCCTCCGGTCAGATCGTTCCAACGTTTGAGGTATCGATAAATACGTACAACTAAAACTTGTGTTACGATTCCGTTTTCCACAATTCATTCTATATTCTATAAAAGTGGGCACCTTAGTCCTGCCCTTTCGAGAGTGCCGAGAATATCTCTGGCTAGGGTGTATCCTCACGGCGGAAATACGCCAAATTTCAAATTAATACAAGGGAAGACGGGATCGCAACAATCATCTCCCGCGATTGTTATAAAAGCGTGAATCTTCAAGTGTAATCTCAGAGCGTGCATTTCGTTATGTTTTTGTTACTTTCATAAATCATCTTTACCCTTGTTAAACGATATTTATAAACTGGTATTATTCAGTAACGAGTTTCAAAATTTAAACACCTTCAATTTCTGACTTTCTAAAATCCGTTAATTCTTGATTATTAATTCTGTTAATGTCACATTCTTGGTTCTAATTCGTAATTAAATCAGTTTTACCAGTTAACCAGTTTCAAATTTATTTCAAACACACCAAACACATTTCTTTTAATTATACACGCCTACCATTACATACAGATTCAAGGAGGGACCCGTACGGGACCTAAAGCGCTGAACGAACCCAAACGAAAGATCAAAAAGTTCAAATTCTAAATTCTAACATCTTAATAATTATCTTTCGTCTTTTAATTTGTCGAGAGCGTTAACCTGCTCGAGCCTGGTGGCAGCGATACCAACCATCGCGCTCAGAATAGGGTAAAGGGTATAGGGAATTGCCTTTCAATCTTCGAGTTGAAACAGCAACCTCTTTTCCTCTTTTTTTTTTTATTATCCTTTTTACGTTGCGCCGTCGCACGCGCAACGTAACAATATACTGATTTAATCCCACAGACCAATGTACATTTAATAAAAATATCATTATTACTGTATCTACATTAGATATAATGTAATATAATGATCCCTTCCCACCGATCAATGTACATATAATGGCAGTATCGTTATTACTATATCTCCATTTGATATGTAATATACATTTAATAACAATATCATTATTAATATATCTACATCAGATGTAATGTAATATACTGATTTATTCCCACAGACCAATGTACATTTAATAACAATATCATTATTACTATATCTACATTGGATACAATGTAATATACTGATACCTTCCCACAGATCAATGTACAAATAATAACAGTATCGTTATTACTATATCTACATTAGATATGTAATATACATTCAATAACAATATCATTATTACTGTATCTACATTAGATATAATGTAATATAATGATCCCTTCCCACCGATCAATGTACATATAATGGCAATATCCTTATTACTATATCTGCATTAGATCTGCTGCAATATACTGATTCCTTCCCACAGATCAATGTACATTGAGTAACAGTATCATTTATACAATAACTACATTGGATATAGTGTAATATACTGATGCCTTCCCACAGATCAATGTACATATAATAGCAGTTTCGTTATTACTATATCTACAATAGATATAATGTAACATACTGATACCTTCCCACAGATCAATATACATAGAGTAACAGTATCGTTATTACTATATCTACATTAGATATGTAATATACATTTAGTAACAATATCATTATTACTATATCTATATCAGATGAAATTTAATGTACTGATTTATTCCCACAGACCAATGTACAATTAATAACAATATCATTATTACTATATCTACATTGGATACAATGTAATATACTGATACCTTCCCACAGATCAATGTACATATAATAACAGTTTCGTTGTTACTATATCTACAATAGATATAATGTAATATAATGATACCTTCCCACAGATCAATGTACATATAATAACAGTTTCGTTGTTACTATATCTACAATAGATATAATGTAATATACTGATACCTTCCCACAGATCAATATACATATAATAACTGTTTCGTTATTACTATATCTACAATAGATATAATGTAATATACTGATACCTTCCCACAGATTAATATACATATAATAACAGTTTCGTTATTACTATATCTACATTAGGTAGGTCATATACATTTAATAACAATATCATTATTAATATGTCTACATCAGATGTAATGTAATATACTGATTTAATCCCACAGACCAATGTACATTCAATAACAATATCATTATTACTGTATCTACATTAGATATAATGTAATATAATGATCCCTTCCCACAGATCAATGTACATATAATGGCAATATCCTTATTGCTATATCTGCATTAGATCTGCTGCAATATACTGATTCCTTCTCACAGATCAATGTACATTGTGTAACAGTATCATTTATACAATAACTACATTGGATATAGTGTAATATACTGATGCCTTCCCACAGATCAATGTAATTTTGGTAACAACATCATTGTTACTATATCTACATTAGATATAATGTAATATACTGATCCCTACCCAGTTTCGTTATTACTATATCTACAATAGACATAATGTAATATACTGATACCTTCCCACAGATCAATATACATAGAATAACAGTATCGTTATTACTATATCTACATTAGATATGTAATATACATTTAATAACAATATCATTATTACTATATCTATATCAGATGAAATTTAATATACTGATTTATTCCCACAGACCACTGTACATTTAATAACAATATCATTATTACTATATCTACATTGGATACAATGTAATATACTGATACCTTCCCACAGATCAATGTACAAATAATAACAGTATCGTTATTACTATATCTACATTAGATATAATGTAATATATTGATAGCTTCCCACAGATCAATTTACATATAATAACAGTATCGTTATTACTATATCTACATTAGATATATAATATACATTTATTACTATATCTACATCAGAAGAAATTTAATATACTGATTTAATCCCACAGACCAATGTACATTTAATAACAATACCATAATTACTATACCTACATTAGATATAATGTAATATAATGATCCCTTCCCACCGATCAATGTACATAGAATGGCAGTATCGTTATTACTATATCTGCATTAGATCTGCTTCAATATACTGATTCCTTCCCACAGATCAATGTACATTGAATAACAGTATCATTTATACTATATCTACATTGGATATAATATAATATAATGATGCCTTCCCTCAGATCAATGTAATTTTGGTAACAACATCTCTATTACTATATCTACATTAGATATAATGTAATATACTGATCCCTACCCACAGATCAATGTACATATAGTAACAGTTTCGTTATTACTATATCTACAATAGATATAATGTAATATACTGATACCTTCCCACAGATTAATATACATATAATAACAGTATCGTTATTACTATATCTACATTAGATAGGTCATATACATTTAATAACAATATCATTATTAATATATCTACATCAGATGTAATTTAATATACTGATTTAATCCCACAGATCAATGTAAATATAATAACAGTTTCGTTATTACTATATCTACATTAGATATAATCTAATATACTGATACCTTCCCACAGATCAATGTACATATAATCACAGTATCGTTATTACTATATCTACATTATATATGTAATATACATTTAATAACAATATCATTATTACTATATCTACATCAGATGAAATGTAATATACTGATTTATTCCCGCAGACCACTGTACATTTAATAACAATATCATTATTACTATATCTACATTGGATACAATGTAATATACCGATCCCTTCCCACAGATCAATGTACATATAATAACAGTTTCGTTGTTACTATATCTACAATAGATATAATGTAATATACTGATACCTTCCCACAGATCAATATACATATAATAACAGTTTCGTTATTACTATATCTACAATAGATATAATGTAATATACTGATACCTTCCCACAGATTAATATACATATAATAACAGTATCGTTATTACTATATCTACATTAGGTAGGTCATATACATTTAATAACAATATCATTATTAATATGTCTACATCAGATGTAATGTAATATACTGATTTAATCCCACAGACCAATATACATTCAATAACAATATCATTATTACTGTATCTACATTAGATATAATGTAATATAATGATCCCTTCCCACCGATCAATGTACATATAATGGCAATATCCTTATTACTATATCTGCATTAGATCTGCTGCAATATACTGATTCCTTCCCTCAGATCAATGTACAATGTGTAACAGTATCATTTATACAATAACTACATTGGATATAGTGTAATATACTGATGCCTTCCCACAGATCAATGTAATTTTGGTAACAACATCATTATTACTATATCTACATTGGATATAATGTAATATACTGATCCCTACCCACAGATCAATGTACATATAATAACAGTTTGGTTACTACTATATCTGCAATAGATATAATGTAATATACTGATACCTTCCCACAGATCAATGTACATACAATAACAGTATCGTTATTACTATATCTACATTAGATATGTAATATACATTTAATAACAATATCATTATTACTATATCTACATCAGATGAAATGTAATACACTGATTTAATCCCACAGACCAATGTACATTTAATAAAAATATCATTATTACTGTATCTACATTAGATATAATGTAATATAATGATCCCTTCCCACCGATCAATTGTACATATAATGGCAGTATCGTTATTACTATATCTCCATTTGATATGTAATATACATTTAATAACAATATCATTATTACTATATCTACATCAGATGAAATTTAATATACTGAGTTAATCCCACAGACCAATGTACATTTAATAACCATATCATTATTACTATATCTACATCAGATGTAATTTAATATACTGATTTAATCCCACAGATCAATGTACATATAATAACAGTATCGTTGTTACTATATCTACATTAGATATGTAATATTGTTCAGGAATGATGGAAATCCTGGATGGATTGCGCTGGGAAAGAATTTTACACTTACTGGTTCGGGTTTCACAAATTGATTTATTTGAGTCAATGATAAAATTGCGTGAACACGATGAATTGACAAATAATGATTAAGCGTACAATGATCAGCTTTGAATCTTTACGTACAAGAAAATGAATCGTCTGAATGATTTTAATTACAATTACAATGATTCGTTGTGAAGAATGATCTTACTTGAGTCGAAACATATAAATTATTGATTTGATCTGTCACCTGATCCGTTGAATTGACAATTGAATTGATCGGCAGTCGTGAACAATAAGCCCCGTTAATTTTGTTAATGCGGCCCGCTACGGTGATGGTGCCCGTGAGCGCGTGCGAGATTGACACGTGGTTGGCGGCTCACGTTTCAATGAATTATTTGTAAGTGAACATTACCTGGTGATCCTGGTCGCTAGCACTGTTGCGAGGGATCGTGAGCAGAAGATGTGACTCGTGAACTGGGATGAATCACACTTGAACACTTTTTTGAGACGCACGTGGTGATCGGTGTGAATCAGTGATCGATAATGGCGTCGTTGCGCGCGAGCCGGCGAGAAGACCCCTGCTCACGCGTTACCTAGATGGGCAACTCCCGATCGATAAATCGATCGACCGTGAGCGCCATCATGGCTGAGCGGATTCTCAAACAAATATACATTTAATAACAATATCATTATTACTATATCTACATCAGATGAAATGTAATATTGTTACGCCCCGGCGGAAATTTTGAAATTTATCCGCCTTGCGTCCCTTATCAAGCCCTTTGGGGTTCCGAGGATTTCTCATGTAAGGGTCGTGAGGTGGGTGTTTCACTTTTCCGTCAATCTTTTCATTCCTCCTCTACCTTGTACATACTTGACAAGCCTTTCGAGGTTCCGAGGATTTCTCATGCAGGGGTGTACAAGGAAGAGTTTGAGTTTAATTCTTTTCTATTTGTGACTTCTTCTATTGCTTTCTCTTCTTTATTCTATTCTACCCTGGAATCGTGTATCTTGTCAAGCCCTTGGGTTCCGAGAATTTCTCATGCGAGGTACACGAGGAAAGGTTATTTCTGTTTCCTTCTTTACAATAGTTTACGTGACCCTCCTTGAAACTATCGTCGCCAACCATAGATGTACAAGACAGTTTACAATCGGGTAACGCACAAAAACTCGCGTTAGCTCGTAAGAGAGAGAGAGAGCCGTTAGCACAACACCAGCGCTACGCAGTTATCCAGTGCTTCGCATTCCGGGAATTTCCCTTGGTAACTGCGTAGAAACGGGAAAACCGTAATAACTTCCTTGTCGAGGAAACTCTTTCCCTCTCATTTGCACAAAGCGTCAGCCGGTCCGATCAGGATCATTATTACCTGACCGAATGATAGTGTGAAAAGAATGGATGGATGAATATGAATTTAAACGACGAAACTAAAATAAATGAGAACCTTTACAAAGCCTAATGTCGCGAACGTTCGACCGCCGTTCGAAAATCAAGGGTCGTTCGAAGCAATAAACATTATTGTATTCGAAATTCTAAGAACTACCTAGCGACAACGACGAATTTTGAACAAAGGAATGTTCTGGTAGAAATGTTTAAATTCATTGCTAACGAAATGTCGATTCCACCGAAATAATTATGCGAAAGATTGTAAATGAATGCATAATCGGCATTGCGATCATCGTAAATGCATCGTCCGCTTTTACGCTAATAAGATCTTATTATAAATCAGGAAAGATAAATAATTCTGATCCTGCTAAGGGAAAATAAATGGATAACGGTTTCAATTGTTAAATTATATATCTCGATTTCAAGATCATTCGTGTTTTAGTCAAATTAATAGTATCATTTAACAGTTCAACATTTGGATATTCAAATTAAATCAATAGCTGTAAATTAGCAATAATACATTTGAAGGAAATACTGCGTAGTTTCTAGAAAACCGTTGTAACTATCATAACGACGTAGTAGAAAGGAAAGGAACACCAAAGAAAGGGGATGAAGAATCTTCGTCTAGCTCGCGCGTCTTAACCAATCACCGGGCACGCGACACTTCCGAGCACGTGCCACGATTCGTCAATCCGTCCCCTCCAAGGACGATGATCGCGCGACGGGCCCTTCGCCCGTCGATCTCGCGCAAATTTCGACACTCGTGATCGATCAATCGTCGAGGTACGTGATCTTGAGCCCGTGTGTCCGAGAGACAAAGTTGTTCGGAAATCGCGACAGTTTTCCTCTGCGGTAAAGTCCTCCGCGTAGCGAGGCAGAGTGCCGTGCGAGTTGAAATCGTCGGATTCTTAACAAGGACTCACAGACGTGCACGTAAAATCTTCCTTCTACCTAAATTTTCTATCCTTTCTTTCCGATTTTAAATCGTTTGCTCGCGTATAATTCGTATTAGCTTCATTTCGGGTAATAAAATATTTACATATTCTTTTCCGTTCGTATTCGCTTGTCTCTCGTCGACGTACTCGTTCGCTTAATTCATTATCGCCGCGACAAGTGCAGTGTTCACGATCCTTACCGTTCTTTGGTGTTCCAGAATATCCAGCGAGCATAAAGATCTCTACAAGCAATTTGTTATCTCGTATTATATCAAATAGCGTTTCGGTAAGTCGATCCGTTTACCATTTTTGAACACGACGACTATTTATTGGCAAAACGGGCGGTCTGTCCAGCCCTTCTTGGGTTCCGAGAATTCCTCCGGTCAGATCGTTCCAACGTTTGAGGTATCGATAAATACGTACAACTAAAACTTGTGTTACGATTCCGTTTTCCACAATTCATTCTATATTCTATAAAAGGGGGCACCTTAGTCCTGCCCTTTCGAGGGTGCCGAGAATATCTCTGGCTAGGGTGTATCCTCACGGCGGAAATACGCCAAATTTCAAATTAATACAAGGGAAGACGGGATCGCAACAATCATCTCCCGCGATTGTTATAAAAGCGTGAATCTTCAAGTGTAATCTCAGAGCGTGCATTTCGTTATGTTTTTGTTACTTTTATAAATCATCTTTACCCTTGTTAAACGATATTTATAAACTGGTATTATTCAGTAACGAGTTTCAAAATTTAAACATCTTCAATTTTTGACTTTCTAAAATCCGTTAATTCTTGATTATTAATTCTGTTAATGTCACATTCTTGGTTCTAATTCGTAATTAAATCAGTTTTACCAGTTAACCAGTTTCAAATTTATTTCAAACACACCAAACACATTTCTTTTAATTATACACGCCTACCATTACATACAGATTCAAGGAGGGACCCGTACGGGACCTAAAGCGCTGAACGAACCCAAACGAAAGATCAAAAAGTTCAAATTCTAAATTCTAACATCTTAATAATTATCTTTCGTCTTTTAATTTGTCGAGAGCGTTAACCTGCTCGAGACTGGTGGCAGCGATACCAACCATCGCGCTCAGAATAGGGTAAAGGGTATAGGGAATTGCCTTTCAATCTTCGAGTTGAAACAGCAACCTCTTTTCATCTTTTTTTTTTTATTATCCTTTTTACGTTGCGCCGTCGCACGCGCAACGTAACAATATACTGATTTAATCCCACAGACCAATGTACATTTAATAAAAATATCATTATTACTGTATCTACATTAGATATAATGTAATATAATGATCCCTTCCCACCGATCAATGTACATATAATGGCAGTATCGTTATTACTATATCTCCATTTGATATGTAATATACATTTAATAACAATATCATTATTAATATATCTACATCAGATGTAATGTAATATACTGATTTATTCCCACAGACCAATGTACATTTAATAACAATATCATTATTACTATATCTACATTGGATACAATGTAATATACTGATACCTTCCCACAGATCAATGTACAAATAATAACAGTATCGTTATTACTATATCTACATTAGATATAATGTAATATACTGATACCTTCCCACAGATCAATGTACATATAATAACAGTATCGTAATTACTATATCTACATTAGATATGTAATATACATTTAGTAACAATATCATTATCACTATATCTACATTAGATATAATGTAATATAATGATCCCTTCCCACCGATGAATGTACATATAATGGCAGTATCGTTATTACTATATCTGAATTAGATCTGCTGCAATATACTGATCCCTTCCCACAGATCAATGTACATTGAATAACAGTATCACTTATACTATATCGACATTGGATATAATGTAATATACTGATGCCTTCCCACAGATCAATGTAATTTTGGTAACAATATCATTATTACTATATCTACCTTAGATATAATGATATATACTGATCCCTACCCACAGATCAATGTACCTATAATAACAGTTTCGTTATTACTATATCTAAAATAGATATAATGTAATATACTGATACCTTCCCACAGATCAATGTACATACAATAACAGTATCGTTATTACTACATCTACATTAGATATGTAATATACAACTAATAACAATATCATTATTACTATATCTACATAAGATGAAATGTAATATACTGATTTAATCCCACAGACCAATGTACATTTAATAACAATGTCATTATTACTATATCCACATTAGATATAATGTTATATATTGATCCCTTCCCACCGATCAATGTACATATAATGGCAGTATCGTTATTACTATATCTCCATTTGATGTGTAATATACATTCAATAACAATATCATTATTAATATATCTACATCAGATGTAATGTAATATACTGATTTATTCCCACAAACCAATGTACATTTAATAACAATATCATTATTACTATATCTACATTAGATACAATGTAATATAATGATCCCTTCCCACCGATCATTGTACATTGAATAACAGTATCATTTATACTATATCTGCATTGGATATAATATGATATACTGATGCCTTCCCACAGATCAATGTAATTTTGGGAACAATATCATTATTACTATATCTACATTAGGTATAATGTAATATACTGATCCCTACCCACAGATCAATGTACATATAATAACAGTTTCGTTATTACTATATCTACAATAGATATAATCTAATATACTGATACCTTCCCACAGATCAATGTACATATAATAGCAGTATCGTTATTACTATATCTACATTAGATATGTAATATACATTTAATAACAGTATCGTTATTACTATATCTACATTAGATCTACTGCAATATACTGATTCCATCCCACAGATCAATGTACATTGAATAGCAGTATCATTTATACTATATCTACATTGGATATAATGTAATATATTGATGCCTTCCCACAGATCAATGTAATTTTGGTAACAATATCATTATTACTATATCTACATTGGATATAATGTAATATACTGATACCTTCCCACAAATCAATGTACATACAAGAACAGTAGCGTTATTACTATATCTACATTAGATATGTAATATACATTTAATAACAATATCATTATTACTATATCTACATCAGATGTAATTTAATAAACTGATTTCATCCCACAGATCAATGTACATATAATAACAGTTTCGTTATTACTATATCTACATTAGATATGTAATATACATTTAATAACAATATCGTTATTACTATATCTACATCAGATATAATGTAATATACTGATTTAATCCCACAGACCAATGTACATTTAATAACAATATCATTATTACTATATCCTCATTAGATATAATGTAATATACGGATCACTTCCCACAGATCAATGCACAGATTGTAACATTATCGTCATTACTATATCTACATTAGATATGTAATAAACATTTAATAACAATATCATTATTACTATATCTACATCAGATGAAATGTAATATACTGATTTAATCCCACAGACCAATGTACATTTAATAACAATACCATTATTACTATATCTACCTCAGATGTAATTTAGTATACTGATTTAATCCCAGAGATCAATGTACATATAATAACAGTTTCGTTATTACTATATCTACATTAGATATAATGTAATATACTGATACCTTCCCACAGATCAATGTACATATAATAACAGTATCGTTATTACTATATCTACATTAGATATGTAATATACATTTAATAACAATATCATTATTACTATATCTACATCAGATGAAATGTAATATACTGATTGAATCCCACAGACCAATGTACATTTAATAACAATACCATTATTAATATATCTACATCAGATGTAATTTAATACACTGATTTAATGCCACAGATCAATGTACATATAATGACAGTTTCATTATTACTATATCTACATTAGATATAATGTAATATACTGATACCTCCCACAGATCAATGTACATATAATAACAGTATCGTTATTACTATATCTACATCAGATGAAATTTAATAAAATGATTTAATCCCACAGATCAATGTACATATAATAACAGTTTCGTTATTACTATCTACATTATATGTAATACACATTAATAACAATATCATTATTACTATATCTACATCAGATAATGTAATATACTGATTTAATCCCACAGACCAATGTACATTTAATAACAATATCATTATTACTATCCTCATTAGATATAATATAACATACTGATCACTTCCCACAGATCATGCACAGATTGTAAATTATCGTCATATCTATATCTACATTAGATATATAATAAATATTAATAACAGTATCGTTTACATATCTACATTAGATCTACTGCAATATACTGATTCCTTCCCACAGATCAATGTACATTGAATAACAGTATCATTTATACTATATCTACATTGGATATAATATGATATACTGATACCTTCCCACAAATCAATGTACATACAATAACAGTAGCGTTATTACTATATCTACATTAGATATGTAATATACATTTAATAACAATATCATTATTACTATATCTACATCAGCTGTAATTTAATATACTGATTTAATCCCACAGATCAATGTACATTTAATGACAATACCATTATTACTATATCTCCATCAGATGTAATTTAATATACTGACTTAATCCCACAGATCAATGTACATTTAATAACAATATCATTATTACTATATCTACATTAGATATAATGTAATATACTGATCCCTACCCACAGATCAATGTACATATAATAACAGTTTCGTTATTACTATATCTACAATAGATATAATGTAAAATACTGATACCTTCCCACAGATCAATGTACATATAATAACAATATCATTATTACTATATCTACATCAGATGAAATGTAATATACTGATTTAATCCCACAGACCAATGTACATTTAATAACAATATCATTATTACTATATCCTCATTAGATATAATGTAATATACGGATCACTTCCCACAGATCAATGTACATATAATAACAGTATCGTCATTACTATATCTACATTAGACATGTAATAAATACTTAATAACAGTACCGTTATTACCATATCTACATTAGATCTACTGCAATATACTGATTCCTTCCCACAGATCAATGTACATTGAATAACAGTATCATTTATACTATATCTACATTGGATATAATGTAATATACTGATGCCTTCCCACAGATCAATGTAATTTTGGTAACAATATCATTATTACTATATCTACATTAGACATAATGTAATATACTGATCCCTTCCCACAGATCAATGTACATATAATAACAGTTTCGTTGTTACTATATGTACATTAGATATGTAATATACATTTAATAACAGTATCATTATTACTATAAATACATCAGATGAAATGTAATATACTGATTTATTACCACAGACCAATGTACATTTAATAACAATATCATACTATATCTACATTAGATACAATGTAATATACTGATACCTTCCCACAGATCAATGTACATACAATAACAGTAGCGTTATTACTATATCCACATTAGATATGTAATATACATTTAATAACAATATCGTTATTACTATTTCTACATCAGATGAAATTTAATATACTGATTTAATCCCACAGACCAATGTACATTTAATAACAATATCATACTATATCTACATTAGATACAATGTAATATACTGATACCTTCCCACAGATCAATGTATATACAATAACAGTAGCGTTATTACTATATCTACATTAGATATGAAATATACATTTAATAATAATATCATTATTACTATATCTACATCAGATGAAATTTAATATACTGATTTAATCCCACAGACCAATGTACATTTAATAACAATACCATTATTAATATATCTACATCAGATGTAATTTAATACACTGATTTAATCCCACAGATCAATGTACATATAATGACAGTTTCATTATTACTATATCTACATTAGATATAATGTAATATACTGATACCTTCCCACAGATCAATGTACATATAATAACAGTATCGTTATTACTATATCTACATTACATATGTAATATGCATTTAACAACAATATCATTATTACTACATCTACATCAGATGAAATTTAATATACTTATTTAATCCCACAGACCAATCTACATTTAATAACAATATCATTATTACTGTATCTACATTAGATATAATGTAATATACTGATACCTTCCCACAGATCAATGTACATATAATAACAGTATCGTTATTTCTATATCTACATTAGATATGTGATATACATTTAATAACAATATCATTATTACTATATCTACATTAGATATAATGTAATATAATGATCCCTTCCCACCGATCAATGTACATATAATGGCAGTATCGTTATTAATATATCTACATTAGATATGTAATATACATTTAATAACAATATCATTATTACTATATCTACATCAGATATAATGTAATATACTGATTTAATCCCACAGACCAATGTACATTTAACAACAATATCATTATTACTATATCCTCATTAGATATAATGTAATATACTGATCACTTCCCACAGATCAATGCACAGATTGTAACATTATCGTCATTACTATATCTACATTAGATATATAATAAATACGTAATAACAGTACGTTATTACTCTATCTACATAGATCTACTGCAATATACTGATTCCTTCCCACAAGATCAATGTACATTGAATAACAGTATCATTTATACTATATCTACATTGGATATAATGTATATACTGATCCCTTCCCACAGATCAATGTACATACAGGAACAGTAGCGTTATTACTATATGCTACATTAGATATGTAATATACATTGTAATTAACAATATCATTATTACTATATCTACATGCAGTTGTAATGTAATATCGGATGTAATCCCACGACAGATCAATGTACATTTAATGACAATACCATTAGTACTTATATCTCCAGCAGATGTAATTTAATATACTGACTTTAATTGCACAGATCAATGTACATTTAATAACAATATCATTATTACTATATCTACATTAGATATAATGTAATATACTGATCCCTACCCACAGATCAATGTACATATAATAACAGTTTCGTTATTACTATATCTACAATAGATATAATGTAAAATACTGATACCTTCCCACAGATCAATGTACATATAATAACAATATCATTATTACTATATCTACATCAGATGAAATGTAATATACTGATTTAATCCCACAGACCAATGTACATTTAATAACAATATCATTATTACTATATCCTCATTAGATATAATGTAATATACGGATCACTTCCCACAGATCAATGTACATATAATAACAGTATCGTCATTACTATATCTACATTAGATATGTAATAAATACTTAATAACAGTACCGTTATTACCATATCTACATTAAATCTGCTGCAATATACTGATTCCTTCCCACAGATCAATGTACATTGAATAACAGTATCATTTATACTATATCTACATTGGATATAATGTAATATACTGATGCCTTCCCACAGATCAATGTAATTTTGGTAACAACATCATTATTACTATATCTACATTAGACATAATGTAATATACTGATCCCTTCCCACAGATCAATGTACATATAATAACAGTTTCGTTGTTACTATATCTACATTAGATATGTAATATACATTTAATAACAGTATCATTATTACTATAAATACATCAGATGAAATGTAATATACTGAGTTATTACCACAGACCAATGTACATTTAATAACAATATCATACTATATCTACATTAGATACAATGTAATATACTGATACCTTCCCACAGATCAATGTACATACAATAACAGTAGCGTTATTACTATATCCACATTAGATATGTAATATACATTTAATAACAATATCGTTATTACTATTTCTACATCAGATGAAATTTAATATACTGATTTAATCCCACAGACCAATGTACATTTAATAACAATATCATACTATATCTACATTAGATACAATGTAATATACTGATACCTTCCCACAGATTAATGTACATACAATAACAGTAGCGTGATTACTATATCTACATTAGATATGTAATATACATTTAATAATAATATCATTATTACTATATCTACATCAGATGAAATTTAATATACTGATTTAATCCCACAGACCAATGTACATTTAATAACAATACCATTATTAATATATCTACATCAGATGTAATTTAATACACTGATTTAATCCCACAGATCAATGTACATATAATGACAGTTTCATTATTACTATATCTGCATTAGATATAATGTAATATACTGATACCTTCCCACAGATCAATGTACATATAATAACAGTATCGTTATTACTATATCTACATTAGATATGTAATATACATTTAACAACAATATCATTATTACTACATCTACATCAGATGAAATTTAATATACTTATTTAATCCCATAGACCAATGTACATTTAATAACAATATCATTATTACTGTATCTACATTAGATATAATGTAATATACTGATACCTTCCCACAGATCAATGTACATATAATAACAGTATCGTTATTTCTATATCTACATTAGATATGTAATATACATTTATCACTATATCTACATTAGATATAATGTAATAATGATCCCTTCCCACCGATCAATGTACATATAATGGCAGTATCGTTATTAATATATCTACATTGCAGTATATTACATTTAATAACAATATCATTATTACATACTACATCAGCATATAATGTACTGGATTAATCCCACAGACCAATGTACATTTAACAACATATCATTATTACTATATCCTCATTAGATATAATGTATATACGGATCACTTCCACAGATCATGCACAGATTGTAACATTATCGTCATTATATACTACATTAGATATGTAATAATACTTAATAACAGTACCGTTATTACCATATCTACATTAGATCTACTGCAATATACTGATTCCTTCCCACAGATCAATGTACATTGAATAACAGTATCATTTATACTATATCTACATTGGATATAATGTAATATACTGATACCTTCCCACAAATCAATGTACATACAAGAACAGTAGCGTTATTACTATATCTATATTAGATATAATGTAATATACTGATCCCTACCCACAGATCAATGTCTTATAATAGCAGTTTCGTTATTACTATATCTACAAGAATTAAGTACTATACTGATACTTCCCACAGATCAATATACATAGAATAACAGTATCGTTATTACTATTCTAATAGGTAGGTCATATACATTTAATAACAATCTCATTATTAATATGTCTACATCAGATGTCATGTAACATCCTGATTTAATCCCACAGACCAATATACATTCACTAACAATATCATTATACTATATTACATTAGATGTAATGTAATATAATGATCCCTTCCCACCGATCAATGTACATATAATGGCAATATCCTTATTACTATATCTGCATTAGATCTGCTGCAATATACTGATTCCTTCCCACAGATCAATGTACATTGTGTAACAGTATCATTTATACATATCTACATTGGATATAGTGTAATATACTGATGCCTTCCCACAGATCAATGTAATTTTGGTAACAACATCATTATTACTATATCTACATTAGATATAATGTAATATACTGATGCCTTCCCACAGATCAATGTAATTTTGGTAACAACATCATTATTACTATATCTACAGTAGATATAATGTAATATACTGATTTATTCCCACAGACCAATGTACATTTAATAACAATATCATTGTTACTATATCTACATTGGATACAATGTAATATACTGATACCTTCCCACAGATCAATGTACATATAATAACAGTTTCGTTGTTACTATATCTACAATAGATATAATGTAATATACTGATACCTTCCCACAGATCAATATACATAGAATAACAGTATCGTAATTACTATATCTACATTAGATATGTAATATACATTCAATAACAATATTATTATTACTGTATCTACATTAGATACAATGTAATATAATGATCCCTTCCCACCGATCAATGTACATATAATGGCAATATCCTTATTACTATATCTGCATTAGATCTGCTGCAATATACTGATTCCTTCCCACAGATCAATGTACATTGAGTAACAGTATCATTTATACAATAACTACATTGGATATAGTGTAATATACTGATGCCTTCCCACAGATCAATGTACAAATAATAGCAGTTTCGTTATTACTATATCTACAATAGATATAATGTAATATACTGATACCTTCCCACAGATCAATATACATAGAATAACAGTATCGTTATTACTATATCTACATTAGATATGTAATATACATGTAATAACAATATCATTATTACTATATCTATATCAGATGAAATTTAATATACTGATATATTCCCACAGACCACTGTACATTTAATAACAATATCATTATTACTATATCTACATTGGATACAATGTAATATACTGATACCTTCCCACAGATCAATGTACATATAATAACAGTTTCGTTGTTACTATATCTACAATAGATATAATGTAATATACTGATTTATTCCCACAGACCAATGTACATTTAATAACAATATCATTGTTACTATATCTACATTGGATACAATGTAATATACTGATACCTTCCCACAGATCAATGTACATATAATAACAGTTTCGTTGTTACTATATCTACAATAGATATAATGTAATATACTGATACCTTCCCACAGATCAATATACATATAATAACAGTTTCGTTATTACTATATCTACAATAGATATAATGTATTATACTGATACCTTCCCACAGATTAATATACATATAATAACAGTATCGTTATTACTATATCTGCATTAGGTAGGTCATATACATTTAATAACAATATCATTATTAATATATCTACATCAGATGTAATCTAATATACTGATTTTTTCCCACAGACAAATGTACATTTAATAACAATATCATTATTACTATATCTACATTGGATACAATGTAATATACTGATACCTTCCCACACATCAATGTACATATAATAGCAGTTTCGTTATTTCTATATCTACATTAGATATGTAATATACATTTAATAACAATATCATTATTACTATATCTACATTAGATATAATGTAATGTAATGATCCCTTCCCACCGATCAATGTACATATAATGGCAATATCCTTATTACTATATCTGCATTAGATCTGCTGCAATATACTGACACCTTCCCACAGATCAATGTACATATAATAACAGTATCGTTGTTACTATATCTACATTAGATATGTAATATACATTTATTACTATATCTACATCAGATGAAATTCAATATACTGATTTAATCCCACAGACCAATGTACATTTAATAACAATACCATTATTACTATATCTACATGAGATATAATGTAATATACTGATCCCTACCCACAGATCAATGTACATATAATAACAGTTTGGTTACTACTATATCTACAATAGATATAATGTAATATACTGATATCTTCCCACAGATCAATGTACATACAATAACAGTATCGTTATTACTATATCTACATTAGATATGTAATATACATTTAATAACAATATCATTATTACTATATCTACATCAGATGAAATGTAATACACTGATTTAATCCCACAGACCAATGTACATTTAATAAAAATATCATTATTACTGTATCTACATTAGATATAATGTAATATAATGATCCCTTCCCACCGATCAATTGTACATATAATGGCAGTATCGTTATTACTATATCTCCATTTGATATGTAATATACATTTAATAACAATATCATTATTAATATATCTACATCAGTTGTAATGTAATATACTGATTTATTCCCACAGACCAATGTACATTTAATAACAATATCATTATTACTATATCTACATCAGATGAAATTTAATATACTGATTTAATCCCACAGACCAATGTACATTTAATAACCATATCATTATTACTATATCTACATCAGATGTAATTTAATATACTGATTTAATCCCACAGATCAATGTACATATAATAACAGTATCGTTATTACTATATCTACATTAGATATGTAATATTGTTCAGGAATGATGGAAATCCTGGATGGATTGCGCTGGGAAAGAATTTTACACTTACTGGTTCGGGTTTCACAAATTGATTTATTTGAGTCAATGATAAAATTGCGTGAACACGATGAATTGACAAATAATGATTAAGCGTACAATGATCAGCTTTGAATCTTTACGTACAAGAAAATGAATCGTCTGAATGATTTTAATTACAATTACAATGATTCGTTGTGAAGAATGATCTTACTTGAGTCGAGACATATAAATTATTGATTTGATCTGTCACCTGATCCGTTGAATTGACAATTGAATTGATCGGCAGTCGTGAACAATAAGCCCCGTTAATTTTATTAATTCGGCCCGCTACGGTGATGGTGCCCGTGAGCGCGTGCGAGATTGACACGTGGTTGGCGGCTCACGTTTCAATGAATTATTTGTAAGTGAACATTACCTGGTGATCCTGGTCGCTAGCACTGTTGCGAGGGATCGTGAGCAGAAGATTTGACTCGTGAACTGGGATGAATCGCACTTGAACACTTTTTTGAGACGCACGTGGTGATCGGTGTGAATCAGTGATCGATAATGGCGGCGTTGCGCGCGAGCCGGCGAGAAGACCCCTGCTCACGCGTTACCTAGATGGGCAACTCCCGATCGATAAATCGATCGACCGTGAGCGCCATCATGGCTGAGCGGATTCTCAAACAAATATACATTTAATAACAATATCATTATTACTATATCTACATCAGATGAAATGTAATATTGTTACGCCCCGGCGGAAATTTTGAAATTTATCCGCCTTGCGTCCCTTATCAAGCCCTTTGGGGTTCCGAGGATTTCTCATGTAAGGGTCGTGAGGTGGGTGTTTCACTTTTCCGTCTATCTTTTCATTCCTCCTCTACCTTGTACATACTTGACAAGCCTTTCGAGGTTCCGAGGATTTCTCATGCATGGGTGTACAAGGAAGAGTTTGAGTTTAATTCTTTTCTATTTTTGACTTCTTCTATTGCTTTCTCTTCTTTATTCTATTCTACCCTGGAATCGTGTATCTTGTCAAGCCCTTGGGTTCCGAGAATTTCTCATGCGAGGTACACGAGGAAAGGTTATTTCTGTTTCCTTCTTTACAATAGTTTACGTGACCCTCCTTGAAACTATCGTCGCCAACCATAGATGTACAAGACAGTTTCACGATCGGGTAACGCACAAAAACTCGCGTTAGCTCGTAAGAGAGAGAGAGAGCCGTTAGCACAACACCAGCGCTACGCAGTTATCCAGTGCTTCGCATTCCGGGAATTTCCCTTGGTAACTGCGTAGAAACGGGAAAACCGTAATAACTTCCTTGTCGAGGAAACTCTTTCCCTCTCATTTGCACAAAGCGTCAGCCGGTCCGATCAGGATCATTATTACCTGACCGAATGATAGTGTGAAAAGAATGGATGGATGAATATGAATTTAAACGACGAAACTAAAATAAATGAGAACCTTTACAAAGCCTAACGTCGCGAACGTTCGACCGCCGTTCGAAAATCAAGGGTCGTTCGAAGCAATAAACATTATTGTGTTCGAAATTCTAAGAACTACCTAGCGACAACGACGAATTTTGAACAAAGGAATGTTCTGGTAGAAATGTTTAAATTCATTGCTAACGAAATGTCGATTCCACCGAAATAATTATGCGAAAGATTGTAAATGAATGCATAATCGGCATTGCGATCATCGTAAATGCATCGTCCGCTTTTACGCTGATAAGATCTTATTATAAATCAGGAAAGATAAATAATTCTGATCCTGCTAAGGGAAAATAAATGGATAACGGTTTCAATTGTTAAATTATATATCTCGATTTCAAGATCATTCGTGTTTTAGTCAAATTAATAGTATCATTTAACAGTTCAACATTTGGATATTCAAATTAAATCAATAGCTGTAAATTAGCAATAATACATTTGAAGGAAATACTGCGTAGTTTCTAGAAAACCGTTGAAACTATCATAACGACGTAGTAGAAAGGAAAGGAACACCAAAGAAAGGGGATGAAGAATCTTCGTCTAGCTCGCGCGTCTTAACCAATCACCGGGCACGCGACACTTCCGAGCACGTGCCACGATTCGTCAATCCGTCCCCTCCAAGGACGATGATCGCGCGACGGGCCCTTCGCCCGTCGATCTCGCGCAAATTTCGACACTCTTGATCGATCAATCGTCGAGGTACGTGATCTTGAGCCCGTGTGTCCGAGAGACAAAGTTGTTCGGAAATCGCGACAGTTTTCCTCTGCGGTAAAGTCCTCCGCGTAGCGAGGCAGAGTGCCGTGCGAGTTGAAATCGTCGGATTCTTAACAAGGACTCACAGACGTGCACGTAAAATCTTCCTTCTACCTAAATTTTCTATCTTTTCTTTCCGATTTTAAATCGTTTGCTCGCGTATAATTCGTATTAGCTTCATTTCGGGTAATAAAATATTTACATATTCTTTTCCGTTCGTATTCGTTTGTCTCTCGTCGACGTACTCGTTCGCTTAATTCATTATCGCCGCGACAAGTGCAGTGTTCACGATCCTTACCGTTCTTTGGTGTTCCAGAATATCCAGCGAGCATAAAGATCTCTACAAGCAATTTGTTATCTCGTATTATATCAAACAGCGTTTCGGTAAGTCGATCCGTTTACCATTTTTGAACACGACGACTATTTATTGGCAAAACGGGCGATCTGTCCAGCCCTTCTTGGGTTCCGAGAATTCCTCCGGTCAGATCGTTCCAACGTTTGAGGTATCGATAAATACGTACAACTAAAACTTGTGTTACGATTCCGTTTTCCACAATTCATTCTATATTCTATAAAAGGGGGCACCTTAGTCCTGCCCTTTCGAGGGTGCCGAGAATATCTCTGGCTAGGGTGTATCCTCACGGCGGAAATACGCCAAATTTCAAATTAATACAAGGGAAGACGGGATCGCAACAATCATCTCCCGCGATTGTTATAAAAGCGTGAATCTTCAAGTGTAATCTCAGAGCGTGCATTTCGTTATGTTTTTGTTACTTTTATAAATCATCTTTACCCTTGTTAAACGATATTTATAAACTGGTATTATTCAGTAACGAGTTTCAAAATTTAAACATCTTCAATTTTTGACTTTCTAAAATCCGTTAATTCTTGATTATTAATTCTGTTAATGTCACATTCTTGGTTCTAATTCGTAATTAAATCAGTTTTACCAGTTAACCAGTTTCAAATTTATTTCAAACACACCAAACACATTTCTTTTAATTATACACGCCTACCATTACATACAGATTCAAGGAGGGACCCGTACGGGACCTAAAGCGCTGAACGAACCCAAACGAAAGATCAAAAAGTTCAAATTCTAAATTCTAACATCTTAATAATTATCTTTCGTCTTTTAATTTGTCGAGAGCGTTAACCTGCTCGAGACTGGTGGCAGCGATACCAACCATCGCGCTCAGAATAGGGTAAAGGGTATAGGGAATTGCCTTTCAATCTTCGAGTTGAAACAGCAACCTCTTTTCATCTTTTTTTTTTTTATTATCCTTTTTACGTTGCGCCGTCGCACGCGCAACGTAACAGTATACTGATTTAATCCCACAGACCAATGTACATTTAATAAAAATATCATTATTACTGTATCTACATTAGATATAATGTAATATAATGATCCCTTCCCACCGATCAATGTACATATAATGGCAGTATCGTTATTACTATATCTCCATTTGATATGTAATATACATTTAATAACAATATCATTATTAATATATCTACATCAGATGTAATGTAATATACTGATTTATTCCCACAGACCAATGTACATTTAATAACAATATCATTATTACTATATCTACATTGGATACAATGTAATATACTGATACCTTCCCACAGATCAATGTACAAATAATAACAGTATCGTTATTACTATATCTACATTAGATATAATGTAATATACTGATACCTTCCCACAGATCAATGTACATATAATAACAGTATCGTAATTACTATATCTACATTAGATATGTAATATACATTTAGTAACAATATCATTATTACTGTATCTACATTAGATGTAATGTAATATAATGATCCCTTCCCACCGATTAATGTACATATAATGGCAATATCCTTATTACTATATCTGCATTAGATCTGCTGCAATATACTGATTCCTTCCCACAGATCAATGTACATTGTGTAACAGTATCATTTATACAATAACTACATTGGATATAGTGTAATATACTGATGCCTTCCCACAGATCAATGTAATTTTGGTAACAACATCATTATTACTATATCTACATTAGATATAATGTAATATACTGATCCCTACCCACAGATCAATGTACATATAATAGCAGTTTCGTTATTACTATATCTACAGTAGATATAATGTAATATACTGATACCTTCCCACAGATCAATATACATAGAATAACAGTATCGTAATTACTATATCTACATTAGATATGTTATGTACGTTTAATAACAATATCATTATTACTGTATCTACATTAAATATAATGTAATATAATGATCCCTTCCCACCGATCAATGTACATATAATGGCAATATCCTTATTACTATATCTGCATTAGATCTGCTGCAATATACTGATTCCTTCCCACAGATCAATGTACATTGAGTAACAGTATCATTTATACAATAACTACATTGGATATAGTGTAATATACTGATGCCTTCCCACAGATCAATGTACATATAATAGCAGTTTCGTTATTACTATATCTACAATAGATATAATGTAATATACTGATACCTTCACACAGATCAATATACATAGAATAACAGTATCGTTATTACTATATCTACATTAGATATGTAATATACATTTAATAACAATATCATTATTACTATATCTATATCAGATGAAATTTAATATACTGATATATTCCCACAGACCACTGTACATTTAATAACAATATCATTATTACTATATCTACATTGGATACAATGTAATATACTGATACCTTCCCACAGATCAATGTACATATAATAACAGTTTCGTTGTTACTATATCTACAATAGATATAATGTAATATACTGATTTATTCCCACAGACCAATGTACATTTAATAACAATATCATTGTTACTATATCTACATTGGATACAATGTAATATACTGATACCTTCCCACAGATCAATGTACATATAATAACAGTTTCGTTGTTACTATATCTACAATAGATATAATGTAATATACTGATACCTTCCCACAGATCAATATACATATAATAACAGTTTCGTTATTACTATATCTACAATAGATATAATGTATTATACTGATACCTTCCCACAGATTAATATACATATAATAACAGTATCGTTATTACTATATCTACATTAGGTAGGTCATATACATTTAATAACAATATCATTATTAATATGTCTACATCAGATGTAATGTAATATACTGATTTAATCCCACAGACCAATATACATTCAATAACAATATCATTATTACTGTATCTACATTAGATATAGTGTAATATAATGATCCCTTCCCACCGATTAATGTACATATAATGGCAATATCCTTATTACTATATCTGCATTAGATCTGCTGCAATATACTGATTCCTTCCCACAGATCAATGTAATTTTGGTAACAACATCATTGTTACTATATCTACATTAGATATAATGTAATATACTGATCCCTACCCACAGATCAATGTACATATAATAGCAGTTTCGTTATTACTATATCTACAATAGATATAATGTAATATACTGATACCTTCCCACAGATCAATATACATAGAATAACAGTATCGTTATTACTATATCTACATTAGGTAGGTCATATACATTTAATAACAATATCATTATTAATATGTCTACATCAGATGTAATGTAACATACTGATTTAATCCCACAGACCAATGTACATTTAATAACAATATCATTATTACTGTATCTACATTAGATGTAATGTAATATAATGATCCCTTCCCACCGATCAATGTACATATAATGGCAGTATCGTTATTACTATATCTCCATTTGATATGTAATATACATTTAATAACAATATCATTATTAATATATCTACATCAGATGTAATTTAATAAAATGATTTCATCCCACAGATCAATGTACATATAATAACAGTTTCGTTATTACTATATCTACATTAGATATGTAATATACATTTAATAACAATATCATTATTACTATATCTACATCAGATATAATGTAATATACTGATTTAATCCCACAGACCAATGTACATTTAATAACAATATCATTATTACTATATCCTCATTAGATATAATGAAATATACGGATCACTTCCCACAGATCAATGCACAGATTGTAACATTATCGTCATTACTATATCTACATTAGATATGTAATAAACATTTAATAACAATATCATTATTACTATATCTACATCAGATGAAATGTAATATACTGATTTAATCCCACAGACCAATGTACATTTAATAACAATACCATTATTACTATATCTACCTCAGATGTAATTTAGTATACTGATTTAATCCCACAGATCAATGTACATATAAGAACAGTTTCGTTATTACTATATCTACATTAGATATAATGTAATATACTGATACCTTCCCACAGATCAATGTACATATAATAACAGTATGGTTATTACTATATCTACATTAGATATGTAATATACATTTAATAACAATATCATTATTACTATATCTACATCAGATGAAATGTAATATACTGATTTAATCCCACAGACCAATGTACATTTAATAACAATACCATTATTAATATATCTACATCAGATGTAATTTAATACACTGATTTAATGCCACAGATCAATGTACATATAATGACAGTTTCATTATTACTATATCTACATTAGATATAATGTAATATACTGATACCTTCCCACAGATCAATGTACATATAATAACAGTATCGTTATTACTATATCTACATCAGATGTAATTTAATAAAATGATTTCATCCCACAGATCAATGTACATACAAGAACAGTAGCGTTATTACTATATCTACATTAGATATGTAATATACATTTAATAACAATATCATTATTACTATATCTACATCAGCTGTAATTTAATATACTGATTTAATCCCACAGATCAATGTACATTTAATGACAATACCATTATTACTATATCTCCATCAGATGTAATTTAATATACTGATTTAATTGCACAGATCAATGTACATTTAATAACAATATCATTATTACTATATCTACATTAGATATAATGTAATATACTGATCCCTACCCACAGATCAATGTACATATAATAACAGTTTCGTTATTACTATATCTACAATAGATATAATGTAAAATACTGATACCTTCCCACAGATCAATGTACATATAATAACAATATCATTATTACTATATCTACATCAGGTGAAATGTAATATACTGATTTAATCCCACAGACCAATGTACATTTAATAACAATATCATTATTACTATATCCTCATTAGATATAATGTAATATACGGATCACTTCCCACAGATCAATGTACATATAATAACAGTATCGTTATTACTATATCTACATTAGATATGTAATAAATACTTAATAACAGTACCGTTATTACCATATCTACATTAGATCTACTGCAATATACTGATTCCTTCCCACAGATCAATGTACATTGAATAACAGTATCATTTATACTATATCTACATTGGATATAATGTAATATACTGATGCCTTCCCACAGATCAATGTAATTTTGGTAACAATATCATTATTACTATATCTACATTAGACATAATGTAATATACTGATCCCTTCCCACAGATCAATGTACATATAATATCAGTTTCGTTGTTACTATATCTACATTAGATATGTAATATACATTTAATAACAGTATCATTATTACTATATATACATCAGATGAAATGTAATATACTGATTTATTACCACAGACCAATGTACATTTAATAACAATATCATACTATATCTACATTAGATACAATGCAATATACTGATACCTTCCCACAGATCAATGTACATACAATAACAGTAGCGTTATTACTATATCCACATTAGATATGTAATATACATTTAATAACAATATCGTTATTACTATTTCTACATCAGATGAAATTTAATATACTGATTTAATCCCACAGACCAATGTACATTTAATAACAATATCATACTATATCTACATTAGATACAATGTAATATACTGATACCTTCCCACAGATTAATGTACATACAATAACAGTAGCGTTATTACTATATCTACATTAGATATGTAATATACATTTAATAATAATATCATTATTACTATATCTACATCAGTTGTAATTTAATATACTGATTTAATCCCACAGATCAATGTACATTTAATGACAATACCATTATTACTATATCTCCATCAGATGTAATTTAATATACTGATTTAATTGCACAGATCTATGTACATTTAATAACAATATCATTATTACTATATCTACATTAGATATAATGTAATATACTGATCCCTACCCACAGATCAATGTACATATAATAACAGTTTCGTTATTACTATATCTACAATAGATATAATGTAAAATACTGATACCTTCCCACAGATCAATGTACATATAATAACAATATCATTATTACTATATCTACATCAGGTGAAATGTAATATACTGATTTAATCCCACAGACCAATGTACATTTAATAACAATATCATTATTACTATATCCTCATTAGATATAATGTAATATACGGATCACTTCCCACAGATCAATGTACATATAATAACAGTATCGTTATTACTATATCTACATTAGATATGTAATAAATACTTAATAACAGTACCGTTATTACCATATCTACATTAAATCTGCTGCAATATACTGATTCCTTCCCACAGATCAATGTACATTGAATAACAGTATCATTTATACTATATCTACATTGGATATAATGTAATATACTGATGCCTTCCCACAGATCAATGTAATTTTGGTAACAATATCATTATTACTATATCTACATTAGACATAATGTAATATACTGATCCCTTCCC
>NW_025791278.1:0-23779 GCF_907164935.1 Osmia bicornis bicornis | reverse complement strand
ATCAGATGTAATGTAATATACTGATTTAATCCCACAGACCAATGTACATTTAATAAGAATATCATTATTACTATATCTACATCAGATGAAATTTAATATACTGATTTAATCCCACAGACCAATGTACATTTAATAACAATATCATTATAACTATATCTTAATTAGATATAATGTAATATACTGATCACTTCCCAAAGATCAATGCACAGATTGTAACATTATCGTCATTACTATATCTACATTAGATATGTAATAAACACTTAATAACAGTATCGTTATTACTATATCTACATCAGATGTAATTTAATATACTGATTTAACCCCACAGATCAATGTACTCATAATAACAGTTTCGTTATTACTATTGTTACGTCTGGAAAATTTTGCAAATTTGTCCGCCTCACGTTCCCTTATCAAGCCTTCGGGTTATAGGAGTCTCCTCATGTAAGGGACGTGGGGAGGGCGAATTACTACTTCATCTTTTTCAATTTTCTCCTCGACTCTGTGTTTTCTCATCAAGCCTTCGGGTTATGAGAGTCTTCTTCATGTGGGAAAGGCACAGGGAAGAGTTTGAGTCTATAATTATTCTATTTTGTCTTTTCTGTTCTTTATTCTCCTTACATCTCTCAATTCTTTTCTTTAGTTATTACCCCTCCTTGAGACTATCGTCGTGCTCAACTGCGTAGTAACAGATTTCGAACTATACAAAAACTCGGGTTCGACAGAGGAGAGGTATCATAAACAGCGTTCGCTGCGCAGTTAGCCAGTGCTTCGCATTATAGGGGTCTCCTCAGGTTAACTGCGCAAAAGCGTAAAGATCAATTTATCATTCGAATTTCAACCGAATCTCTCCTCTTTTCCACGCGTGGGCGCCAGTCGGCCCCTAATTCGATCGTATGCGTGAGATGAGTGCTGGAATGGAAGCGCGGATTAATCTATCTATTTGAACATTTGGTTGATAGAATGAACGAGGAATGAGAACCCTCGCAGTCAAGCGTTAGCAAGCGTTCGACGACTGTTTAGGGGCGAAGGGTCGAACGGGGCAATAAAAGTCTTTGTATCGAATTCCGAGAATTTGCCTGAAACCAAGACCCAACGGTAATTTTCAAATAGCAAGAACGTTCTAGAACTAGCTACGCTGCTAATGAAATAACTTATATTCAATTTAATAATCAAGGAATATGTTAGCTAATCGAGAATTTCATCCAAACATGGAATGTTTTACAACATGCGCGCCGGCGAAACTCGCGTTGCGATTTATGAACAAACGACTACTGATAATGTTAATTAATTACGCCGACTGCTAGTCTAAATCGTGCGATTGCCAATCGATCAAATTATTAATACATAATGGTATGATGGATATAAATTTTATTCATAATTATTCGCTTCATTGTTGAATGGTTCTGGTTTAAACATTAATTCAGATTTAAATAATTGCTGATATTCGTTATATCTGATTATCGAAAGCGAGAAATGGGATATTCCAGAAAAATCTACGGCGTAGGAACACCGAAAAGCCGTTAGACAGAGATGGAACACCAAGAGAGAGAAAGAACATAGTCTAGAGGAATTTAGCTAGCACGCGTCTTCGACCAATAGCGACACGCGCGACGCTGTCGTCACGCGCTATGATTTGTCGGAATGTCCCCACGCAGGACATCATCCTCGCGACGGGCCCTTCCGGCCAGGATCGCGATCGATTCCGGTCACTCTTCGTCGAACAATCGAGTAAGTCGTGACGGGAGCCCGTGCGTCTAGAGATAGAGTTGCCGATTTGTACTTTGTGTAAATTAACTGCGCGGCAAGTCCTACCCGTTAGGCAGAGTGTCGTGAGGGTGAATTTCGCGAATACGCGGCAAAGACTCAGAGACGCGCACGTTAAGCTTTCATACTATTAAACCTCTATCTTTTCTCTTTCATTTTTATTCCGTTCGATCGCGTAATCTTCGTATTAAATTCAATCGCGTTAATAGTCATCCTTCTACAAAATCGTTATCGTCTTGTGTTCGTTTTGATTAAATTTTGATACGCAATAAAGGGCAATCGGGCGCGCGACAAGTGTTGGTGCGACAGCTTCCTCATCATCTCTCTCTTGGTGTTCCAGACTAACCAGCGATTATTCAACGAGCTACCACCGATTTCCAAGCGATTTATTATCATATATTATAAACTACATTTTCACGGTAAGCCTGTCAATTACTAATTTTTCGAGCACGGCATTATCATTGAACTTTCAACAAGGCAAAACGGGCGATCTATTAAGCCTTCGGGTTATGAGAGCCCTCCATTTTAGATCGTCTCGATTTTTACGTTCAGGTACCGTTTATAAATAATACGCTATTCTAAAATTCTGAATTTTGATTTATCGCGACTTTGTGTGTATGACGATTTCTAGACTACGATATTTTGTCAGGGGCGACCTGTAAAGCCCTTTCGGGGGTTGTGAGGGCCTTCTCCATTCAGGTCGTTCCCTCGCGGCCAAACACCGCTAATTTTCCATTCAATTAATATATTAATTGGTTGAGGAAGTCGTCTTACACCTAGATTCGATAACACGTCTAAAATCATAATTTATACGAAGTCCAACTGCGAATCAAAGGCTGTCCATATTTTTACACGATTTTCAGACAAACAATAGTCATTATTATATGAAATAGGTTAAGCATCTTTACCCTTGTCAAACCAGTATTGTTTTTGAATTGAATTTATCTAATAGTAATCATTAATATTATCAAGCATTAATAGCATTAAACTCAATAGTCGTTTTCAGTTGTACTACATTCAATAGTTTTTGAATTACATTTTTATTTGTTGCACACTATCCAGTCTACTTTATTTCTTTGAGTTACAACGCCTATTTTTTACATCAAATCCACGCACGCCAACACAACGTTTCAAGGAGGGACCCGTATGGGACCTAGAACACTGACGAACCCAACGGAAATAAATTCTATCTAAATTTCCGTCTTTTAAAAATTGTTCTGATCGTAGAGGACGTTAACGCGTCATACGCGGTCAGAGCTGGTGGCAGCGAGACCTTTCTCATCGCAAAGATCAATCAAATCAAGGAAAATTAACAATCGATCTTTTCCAATTTTCTTTCCTAGTAAATTCCCATTTCACTTTACGTTGCGCGCTCGCCTCGCGCCGCGCAACGTAACACTATATCTACATAAGATACAATGTAATATACTGATACCTTCCCACAGACCAATGTAATTTTGATAACAGTATCATTATTACTATATCTACATTAGATATAATGTAATATACTGATCCCTTCCCACAGATCAATGTACATATAATCACAGTTTCGTTATTACTATATCTACATTAGACGTGTAATATACATTTAATAACAATATCATTATTACTATATCTACATCAGATGTAATGTAATATACTGATTTAATCCCACAGATCAATGTACGTTTAATAACAATACCATTATTACTATATCTACATCAGATGTAATTTAATATACTGATTTAATCCCACAGATCAACGTACATATAATAACAGTTTCGTTATTAATATATCTACATTAGATATAATGTAATATACTGATACCTTCCCACAGACCAATGTAATTTTGGTAACAGTATCATTATTACTATATCTAAATCAGAAGAAATTTAATATACTGATTTAATCCCACAGACCAATGTACATTGAATAACAATATCATTATTACTATATCTACATCAGATGTAACTTAATATACTGATTTAACCCCACAGACGAATGTACATTGAATAACAATATCATTATTACTATATCTACATCAGATGTAATTTAATATACTGATTTAATCTCACAGATCAATGTACATATAATAACAGTTTCGTTATTACTATATCTACATTAGATATAATGTAATATACTGATCCCTTCCCACAGATCAATATACATATAATAACAGCTTCGTTATTACTATATCTACATTAGATATGTAATATACATTTAATAACAATATCATTATTACTATATCTAAATCAGATGAAATTTAATATACTGATTTAATCCCACAGACCAATGTACATTTAATAACAATATCATTATTACTATATCTACGTCAGATGTAATTTAATATACTGATTTAACCCCACAGACGAATGTACATTGAATAACAATATCATTATTACTATATCTTCTTTAGATATAATGTAATATACTGATCACTTCCCACAGATCAATGCGCAGATTGTAACATTATCGTCATTACAATATCTACATTAGGTATGTAATAAACACTTAATAACAGTATCGTTATTACTATATCTACTTTAGATCTACTGCAATATACTGATTCCTTCCCACAGATCAATGTACATTGAATAACAGTATCATTTATACTACATCTTCAGTAGATATAATGTAATATACTGATCACTTCCCACAGATCAATGCACAGATTGTAACATTATCGTCATTACTATATCTACATTAGATACGTAATAAACACTTAATAACAGTATCGTTATTACTGTATCTATATTAGATCTACTGCAATATACTGATTCCTTCCCACAGATCAATGTACATTGAATAACAGTATCATTTATACTATATCTACATTGGTTATAATGAAATATACTGATCCCTTCCCACAGATCAATGTAATTTTGGTAGCAATATCATTATTACTATATCTACATTAGATACAATGTAACATACTGATCCATTCCCACAGATCAATGTACATATAATAACAGTTTCGTTATTACTATATCTACATTAGATATAATGTACTATACTGATAGCTTCCCACCGATCAATTTACATATAATGGCAGTATCGTTATTACTATATCTACATTAGATATGAAATATACATTTGATAACAATACCATTATTGCTATATCTACATCAGATGTAATGTGATATACTGATTTAATCCCACAGACCAATGTACATTTAGTAACAATACCATTATTAATATATCTACATCAGATGTAATTTAATATACTGATTTAATCCCACAGACCTATGTACATTTAATAACAATATCATTATTACTATATCTACATTAGATATAATGTAATATACTGATACCTTCCCACAGATCAATGTACATATAATAACAGTTTCGTTATTACTATATCTACATTAGATATGTAATATACATTTAATAACAATATCATCATTACTATATCTACATCAGATGAAATTTGATAGACTGATTTAATCCCACAGACCAATGTACATTTAATAACAATATCATTGTTACTATATCTACATTCGATATAATGTAATATAATGATCCGTTCCCTCCGATCAATGTACATATAATGGCAGTATCGCTTTTAATATATCTTCATTAGATATGTGATATACATTTAATAACAATATCATTATTACTATATCGACATCAGATGTTATGTAATATACTGATTTATTCCCGCAGACCAATGTACATTTAATAACAATATCATTATTGCTGTATCTACATCAGATGTAATATAATATACTGACTCAATCACACAGATCAATGTACATATAATAACAGTTGCGTTATTACTATATCTTCTTTAGATATAATTTAATATACTGATTCCTTCACACAGATCAATGTACGTTGAATAACAGTACCATTTATACTATATCTACATTGGTTACAATGAAATATACTGATCCCATCCCACAGATCAATGTAATTTTGGTAATAACATCATTATTACGATATCTACATCAGATGAAATTTAATATACTGACTTATTCCCACAGACCAATGTACATTTAATAACAATATCAATATTACTATATCTTCATCAGATATAATGTAAAATAGTGATCACTTCCCACAGATCAATGCACAGATTGTAACATTATCGTCATTACTATATCTACATTAGATACGTAATAAACACTTAATAACAGTATCATTATTCCTATATCTACATCAGATGAAATTTAATATACTGATTTAATCCCGCAGACCAATGTACATTTAAAAACAATATCATTATTGCTATATCTACATTAGATATAATGTAATATAATGATAGCTTCCCACCCATCAATGTACATATAATGGCAGTATTGTTATGACTATATCTACATTAGATATGTAATATACATTTAATAACAATATCATTATTACTATATCTACATCAGATGAAATTTAATATCATGATTTAATCCCACAGTCCAATGTACATTTTATAACAACATCATTATTACTATATCTACATTAGATGTTATGTAATATAATGATCCCTTCCCACAGATCAATGCGCAGATTGTAACATTATCGTCATTACTATATCTACATCAGATATGTAATAAACACTTAATAACAATATCATTATTACTATATCTACATTAGATGTAATGTAATATAATGATCCCTTCCCACCCATCAATGTACATATAATGGCAGTATCGTTATTACCATATCTACATTAGACATGTAATATACACTTAATAACAATATCATTATTACTATATCTACATCAGATGTTATGTAATATACTGATTTATTCCCACAGACCAATGTACATTTAATAACAATATCATTATTGCTGTCTCTACATCAGATATAATTTAATATACTGATTTAATCCCACAGAGCAATGTACATATAATAACTGTTTCGTTATTACAATATCTACATTTGTTCGGTTACACCTTATCGAGAGCGTCGCAAGAGTCGCCGTGACGTCACCACGCAAACATTAAATTAAAGGGCTATGCGCAGCCCCCACCATGCGGTGGTTTCGCGGAGACACGCGTGTCGCTCAACCGTTTAACGACGATTAGACCAAATTGAGATTACGATCGAATATCAGTGCGCAAATTAGTAAAAGTTAAACCTTCCAACTGATTTTATTAAAGTTATTCTGTACATCTTCGTTTGGACAACGTGCCAAAGAACGGAGCACATTGTGACAAATAAAGTTACAATCATTACTTTATTAAAACCATTCCTTTATTAAAAGGATTTCGTTATTTTCACAACGCCTCGAAATCCAGTCCTTCGGATAAGGACGCATCAGCGATCCGACCATCCAATCCAACCCACATTTAATGGTCCTTCGAGCCGGATTGGAGTCGAGGAGTGAAAACCGTTAAAGTAGTGAACCACGTGCTCAGCCTACGGAAACCATCATGAGTACATTGGAAGAAATTTTGTTTAAACAAAACCAAGTTATGCGCTCGATCGAACGTGCACTTACCAATTATAAAAAGCTGGGTCAAGCTAAAATGACTCCAGCTACCACCCGGAACCGGATGAACATGCTAAAAGAGGCATACCAACAGTGCCAAGACCTGGACGCGAAAATCGTCGCCATGGCGGATCTACAAGCCAGATCAACTCTTCAGTACTTCGTCGACAACCATTTCGAAAGATGTGAGGAGTGCTATCAGGAGTCCCTGGACTACATGTCGGAGATCCTGGATAAGACATCCTCGACCCAGGAGACAGCATCCGAGAAAGGGAATCTTCAACCAGTGAAGCTACGCTCGCAATCGTTGCTGCCTCAAATCCAGCTGCCGTCTTTCGATGGAACCTTCGAACAATGGGAGAGTTTCCGAGATAAGTTTCAATCTATAGTAATTAATGATAATTCTTTGTCAAATGTCGAGCGTTTGCATTTTCTTTGTTCCGCTTTAACCGGCGACGCAAAAAAAGCGGTTAATCATTTACCTACCACCGATGCAAATTTCGAGGTCGCGTGGCAGTTAGTTAAAAATAGATACGAAAACAAACGCCGGTTACTTTCGACCTATTTAAATAATTTGTTTTCGTTACCGCAAGTGACCTCTGAATCTGCGAAAGAGCTCCGCAGTTTAGGCGATCAGTTAAACGTTTCGATACACGGTTTGAAAAATTTGAAACGACCCGTCGAACATTGGGACGACGTAATTGTTTTCCTCGGTACACAAAAACTTGACCGTTCCTCCCGAAAGGCGTGGGAGTTACAATTCGGTGATACATCAGAATTGTCTACTTATGTCGAATTCGACAAGTTTTTGGAGTCTCGAGTTCGGGCTTTAGAGTCAATGTCGCCAATAAAAACCGATAAACCGGAAAACGTAACTGTTAAATCAAAACCGAAAACAATTTCAACGAACACGTCTACCGTGTCGCCAATTATATGTCCTGTATGTAAACAGAACCACTTGTTATATCAATGTTAAACATTTCAGGCGCTTGAGCCATCCGAACGGTTTAAATTAATTAAATCCCAACGAAGATGCGTTAATTGTTTTTCCGCGAAGCATGCGAAAGAACAATGCCACAGTCAAAGAAGCTGTAAAGAATGTAAACAGCGACATCACACTCTGTTGCATTTTCCGATAAAACCGGAGCAGTCCAGCGTGAGTCAGTCAAATCAGACGTCGGGTACCAATCCGAATTCAGAACTTGAAATCAGCTCGAATTCTGCGTCGCGAACGAAAACTAATACCGGCATTCTTCTTTCAACAGCTCGCATCCGAGTGCACTCATTGCAGGGTCGAACAGTACAAGCACGCGCATTATTGGATCAAGGGTCAGTCGCAACTCTAATATCAGAGAACCTAGCCCAAATTTTGCGACTCCCGAGAAACAAACAAAATACATGCATAACCGGAATAGGAGGAATACAGTCGTGGGCTAATCACACCGCTCGCATCACGATTACTCCGTTGGTAAGAACCGAGCCTGTATACTCGACAACTGCTATTATTTTGAAAACTTTAACACAATACACTCCAAAACGACATTCTTCCGTAACTAATTGGAATCATATTGCAGGACTTGAATTGGCCGATACAGACCCCATGAGCTCAGATCCGATCGATATCGTTATCGGTGCGGATTTGTTTGGTCAATTATTATTGGACGGAGTTCGGAAAGGTTCTACAAGTGAACCGATCGCGCAAAATACACACCTGGGATGGATCCTATCTGGTCCTACGTCCACTCATCCTCTTCCTTTCTTTATAGATGCCCATCACGCTACGTTGTTAGAAAATCTCGATGCAGATCTTCGCCGCTTCTGGGAAGTGGAAAATATCCCAACTCAATCAGTGCTCTCACCTGAGGAAGAAAAATGTGAATTACACTTTCAATCCTCTCATACTCGTACGTCGGAAGGGCGTTACATAGTTCGACTCCCGTTCAAGAGCGAACCCCCTATAGATTTAGGCGAATCTCGTTTTGCCGCGATGAAAACTCTTCTCTCTCTTGAAAGACGCTTTAAAAGCGACCAAGTAAATACCGAAACTTATAAAGAATTCCTCTCAGAATACGAAGCCTTAGGCCATATGGAAAGGGTTTCAACCGTCCCGGTTCAAACAACCAACCAAATTTATTATATTCCTCATCACGCAGTTCTTCGCGAAAGTAGTTCGACAACTCGTCTTCGCGTCGTATTTAACGCTTCCCGCCGAACTTCAAACGGCACTTCTCTAAATGATCATCTTTTAACTGGACCCAAGCTCCAAACCGATCTAATTGCAATCCTCCTCCGGTGGAGAGGATTCCGGTTTGTATATACCACAGACATCGAGAAAATGTACCGTCAGATTTTAGTTGATACACGAGATACAGATTTTCAACGCATTTTATGGCGTCCCTCGTCACAACAGTCCGTTGAGGAGTATCAACTCTGTACCGTCACGTATGGCACCAAATCAGCTCCTTATCAAGCTCTTCGCGTTTTAAATCAGCTGGCAGTGGACGAAGGTCATCAATATCCTATAGCTCTTCCAGTATTAAAGGATCAAACTTATGTCGACGACTGTCTCTTCGGAGCAGACGACAAAGATCTCTTGCGAACAATCCGCGACTAGACCATAAACCTGTTAAACAAAGGCGGCTTTCGTTTACGAAAATGGGCCAGTAATGATCCAACTCTGTTAATTGATATCGATCCGCGCGATCACGGTCTTGCGAAAAATAAACTCCTTAAGATCGAGGAGACCTGCTCAGTTTTAGGCTTAGAATGAAATCCAGTGCTCGATCACTTTCAATTTCGAGTTACCATTTCTTCGAATTTTGCCAATACGAAACGAACAATTCTCTCTCAAATTGCAAAACTTTTCGACCCGATGGGGTTGTTAACTCCAGTCGTTATACCCGCGAAAGTGTTTATGCAAAAATTATGGTCACTCCAATATGATTGGGATGACATTCTTCCTAACGATGTTCTCCTAGAATGGCAAGATTACTACACTCATTTACCAGATTTAAATAAGATCACGATTCCTCGCAAAATAGCCAATGGCATCGCGCTACATCAGGAAATCCACGGATTCGCCGATGCATCCACTAAAGCCTACGCAGCTTCGGTTTATATAAAAAGCGTCCTCCCAGATGACAATGTCTTCGTGGCGCTTCTCGTTGCAAAATCACGAGTAGCTCCCGTTAAAACATTAAGCATACCGAGATTAGAATTATGTGCAGCGGCATTGTTGGCACGTCTTGTCGTTTTTGTGGAAAATTCCTTGTCGCTCATCCATCACAATGTCCACTGTTGGACTGATTCAAGCATCACTCTCGCCTGGCTTAGCCAACCTTCGACTCGTTGGAAGACTTTTGTCGCCAATCGAGTGTCGAAAATTCAGTCTCTTTTACCGAAAGCGCAGTGGCATCATGTTCCAACAAATAGCAATCCTGCTGATTGTGCAACCCGCGGACTAACGCCATCGGAATTAAAAATCCATTCCATATGGTGGTCAGGACCTTCATGGTTAAAACAAGGCGAAGAACGTTGGCCAAAATCCAATATCAGAATAGTCGATTCGCATGAGGAGGAGAAAATTCCAAAATTATTGTCTGCAGTTTCGACTACGGATCCCTGGGATTTACCAACGCGATACTCATCCTGGTCGAAACTACTTCGAGTGACGGCTTACATACTTCGTTTTACTTCTAACCTTCGCTTCCGACATACGAATAAAATTAAATTACAACTCACCATTAAGTCACTAATAGCAGTGCCTCCTCTTCAACCCGACGAGATTCACAGAGCAAAATTCCTTTGGTTGAGAAGAATGCAATCCGAGCTATTTCCGGATGAGCTTAGTAGTCTGTCTGCGAAAAAGACTCTTCTAAAATCCAGCAAGTTACTTTCTCTTAACCCTATCCTAGACCAAGACGGGCTTATTAGGGCGAAAGGGCGACTTGCACACTCGCTATTTCCTGAAAACACAAAGAAACCTATTATCCTACGCTCCCATCCACTACTATCATTGATAATAAATCATACGCACGTAATCCATCTGCACGCAGGTTCGCAACTCACTCTTGCCTGTTTGCGACCTGAGTACTGGATCTTGCGAGCACGCACCACGATACGATCCGTTTTACATAGGTGCGTACCATGCGCTCGTCATCGCGCATCCGTTCCGTCTGAGCTCATGGGAGATTTACCGGCATCCAGAGTCACTGCGGTAGAAAGACCATTCATAAATACAGGTGTCGACTACGCAGGCCCGATTCACGTTCGTACTACATCGGGACGAGGACACAAATCGCACAAAGCTTACATTGCAGTTTTTGTTTGTATGGCAACAAAGGCCGTCTATTTAGATCTCGTAAGCGACTATACATCAGCCGCATTCCTAGCAGCTTATACGGGATTTGTGTCCCGACGCGGAATTCCAAAATCCATGTATTCAGACAATGGAACGACTTTTCAAGGAGCAAACAAGGAACTGAGAAAAGCTCACCGAGAATCTCTACGAGATACCAATCTCCATAATAAGCTCGCCGTGGATGGGGTCGCTTGGCACTTTTTACGCCCATCAGCACCTCATTTTGGAGGGTTGTGGGAGGCAGCGGTGAAAAGTGTTAAGCACCATTTACGCCGATCCATCGGTACTCATACACTCTCCTTTGAGGAATTAACCACAGTACTGTGTCGTATCGAAGCCGCATTAAATTCTCGTCCGCTCATCGCCATGTCTGATTGCATCGATGATTATAACGCACTTACACCAGGTCATTTCTTGATTGGATCGGCCTTAACCTCAATTCCGGAACCAAGCGTACTACAATTAAAAGAAAACCGACTGTCACGTTGGCAGTTAATCCAGCGAATAACGGAAACCTTTTGGAAAGCGTGGCATACCGAATACTTACATACTCTTCATCAACGTCCGAAGTGGAGAGTCGCGCAAAATCTCACAAAAATCGGTCAGCTTGTCCTCTTGCGAAATGAATGCACTCCACCAGCACAATGGGAATTAGCACGCATAATAGATTGTCACCCCGGTACCGACGGGATAATTCGCGTCGTAACCATTAAAACAGCGAACTCAACGTACAAGCGACCCATTTCGAAATTACGTTTCTTGCCGATTGACATTAATGTCGAGTCTGACGCCCAACAAAGTTCTTGAATGAGTTCATTCAACGGGGCCCGGCGTGTTCGGTTACACCTTATCGAGAGCGTCGCAAGAGTCGCCGTGACGTCACCGCGCAAACATTAAATTATAGGGCTATGCGCAGCCCCCACCATGCGGTGGTTTCGCGGAGACACGCGTGTCGCTCAACCGTTTAACGACGATTAGACCAAATTGAGATTACGATCGAATATCAGTGCGCAAATTAGTAAAAGTTAATTCTTCCAACCGATTTTATTAAAGTTATTCTGTACATCTTCGTTCGGACAACGTGCCAAAGAACGGAGCACATTGTGACAAATAAAGTTACAATCATTACTTTATTAAAACCATTCCTTTATTAAAAGGATTTCGTTATTTTCACACCGCCTCGAAATCCAGTCCTTCGGATAAGGACGCATCAGCGATCCGACCATCCAATCCAACCCAACATTAGATATGTAATATACATTTAATAACAATATCATTATTACTATATCTACATCAGATGTTATGTAATATACTGATTTATTCCCACAGACCAATGTACATTTAATAACAATATCATTATTACCATATCTTCTTTAGATATAATGTAATATACTGATACGTTCCCACAGGTCAATGCACAGATTGTAACATTATCGTCATTACTATATCTCATTAGAAATGTAATAAACACTTAATAACAGCATCGTTATTAATATATCTACATTAGATCTACTGCAATATACTGCTTCATTCCCACAGATCAATGTACATTGAATAACAGTATCATTTATACTATATCTACATTGGATATAATGTAATATACTGATGCCTTCCCACAGATCAATGTAATTTTGGTAACAATATCATTATTAGTATATCTACATTAGATATAATGTAATATAATGATCCCTTCCCACCGATCAATTTACATATAATGGCAGTATCGTTATTACTATATCTACATTAGATATGTAATAAACACTTAATAACAGCATCGTTATCACTATACCTACATTAGATCTACTGCAATATACTGATTCCTTCCCACAGATCAATGTACATATAATAACAGTATCGTTATTACTATATCTACATTAGAGATGTAATATACATTTAATAACAATACCATTATTACTATATCTACATCAGATGTAATTTAATATACTGATTTAATTTCACAGATCAATGTACATATAATAACAGTATCGTTATTACTATATCTACATTAGATCTACTGCAATATACTGATTCCTTCCCACAGATCAATGTACATTGAATAGCAGTATCATTTATACTATATCTACATTAGATATAATGTAATATACTGATCCCTTCCCACAGATCAATGTACATATAATAACAGTTTCGTTATTAGTATGTCTACAATAGATATAATGTAATATACTGACACCTTCCCACAGATCAATGTACATATAATAACGGTATCGTTATTACTATATCTACATTAGAGATGTAATATACATTTAATAACAATATCATTATTACTATATCTACATCAGATGAAATTTAATATACTGATTTAATCCCACAGACCAATGTACATTTAATAACAATACCATTATTACTATATCTACATCAGATGTAATTTAATATACTGATTTAATCCCACAGACCAATGTGCATTGAATAACAATATCATTATTACTATATCTACATCGGATGAAATTTAATATACTGATTTAATCCCACAGTCCAATGTACATTTAATAACAATATCATTATTACTATATCTACATTAGATATAATGTAATATAATGATCCCTTCCCACCGATCAATTTACATATAATGGCAGTATAGTTATTACTATATCTTCATTAGATATGTAAGATACATTTAATAACAATATCATTATTACTATATCTACATCAGATGTAATTTAATATACTGATCTAATCCCACAGATCAATGTACATATAATAACAGTTTCGTTATTACTATATCTACATTAGATATAATGTAATATACTGATACCTTCCCACAGACCAATGTACATTTAATAACAATATTATTATTACTATATCTACATTAGATATAGTATCATCTACATTAGATGATCCCTTCCCACCGATCAATGTACATATAATGGCAGTATCGTTATTACTATATCTACATCGGATGAAATTTAATATACTGATTTAATCCCACAGTCAAATGTACATTTAATAACAATATCATTATTACTATATCTACATTAGATATAATATAATATAATGATCCCTTCCCACCGATCAATTTACATATAATGGCAGTATAGTTATTACTATATCTACATTAGATATGTAAGATACATTTAACAACAATATCATTATTACTATATCTACATCAGATGTTACGTAATATACTGATTTAATCACACAGACCAATGTACATTTAATAACAATATCATTATTACTCTATCTGCATCAGATGTAATGTAATATAGTGATCTAATCCCACAGATCAATGTACATATAATAACAGTTTCGTTATTACTATATCTACATTAGATACGTAATATACATTTAATAACAATATCATTGTTACTATATCTACATCAGATGAAGTTTAATATACTGATTTAATCCCACAGTCCAATGTACATTTAATAACAATACCATTATTACTATATCTACATCAGATGTAATTTAAAATACTGATTTAATCCCACAGATCAATGTACATACAATAACAGTTTCGTTATTACTATATCTACATTAGGTATGTAATATACATTTAATAACAATATCATTATTACTATATCTACATTAGATATAATGTAATATACTGATGCCTTCCCACAGATCAATGTAATTTTGGTAACAATATCGTTATTACTATATCTACATTAGATATAATGTAATATACTTATCCCTTCCCACCGATCAGTGTACATATAATAACAGTTTCGTTATTACTATATCTAGATTTATTGGAAATGGGTTAAATATAAATAAAACACATAAAAATAGACTTATATTCTTTCACTTTATTATTTGCTAATAACACACGAAAGACGTCTGCACGGTTAGAGAGCTAACGAAGAAGTAAAAGCCAAAAAGAAAATCATGGCCAAAAAGCCCTTGTTGGGTCCACTTAAGAAAAGCTAAAAATAGATGTACCTGGAGTTTATTGCTCAGGCCTTTTCCGGGCGAAACTCTACAGGCTATCGGTCCCAACTTAAGAACCGTTAAAGTCAACGTTCAATGTCTTTCAACACTCGGCTTATTTTTGCGCCAAGATTATTTCAGATAATCCAACAGGCCCCCTCAAAAATAAGTCGGTATTCTTAACACTAATTTAATCTATCAAAAATTTAATAACCATAAAACAAAAATTACCGTACAGATCATCTTACTTATGTTCTATTATGACTCTACTTCTGGGAACAAAATACAAATGGTCCAACATTCGTTGCTTAGGAATGGGGAAACCCAGAAAAACCCATCCAGACTATACTAACAATATATATCATATAGCACACAAAAACAAAATAATTCTAATTAATCAATCATTCTAATTATATAAGGCCCATTCCTGTCCTAAATTCCAGGAATTTAATTCCATTCAATGGCTTTGTCATTGTGTCTGCTAGTTGGCTACCTGTAGAAATAAATTCAAGTTTTATTACATTTTTCTCAACTTGTTCTCTTGAAAAATGGTACTTTATGTCTATATGCTTCGATCGTTTGTGACTGCTCGGATTATTCGCGATATTAATGCAACCCATGTTATCTTCATATATTATTATTGGATCAGAGACATTGATATTAATACTAATTGCTAATGATTTTAACCATAGTGCCTCTCTAATAGCTTCAAAAAGAGCCATATACTCAGCTTCTGTAGACGAGGCAGCTACCGATGCTTGTCTTTTAGTATTCCAACAAATTGTGCATCGTTCATACAACTTAAACAAATAACCCGTTGTGCTCTTTCGATCCGTTTGATCACTACCACCCCAATCTGAATCCACATAACCAGACAATAAATTTTTATAATCATTTTTAACATAAGTTAATTTAATATCAGCAGACCCTTTTAGATATCTAAGAACCCTTTTAAGATTTTTCCAAAGTTCTCTACTACTTTTATTTGAGTATCGACTCAAAATATTCACAGCAATACTCAAATCAGGTCTAGTACAAATCATTATATACATTAAACATCCAATTAGATTACGACAAGGTGCATTATATTCTTCATCCGAGTTTAAAGCTATATAATCAATTACACTTGGAAGAGGTGTACTAACAGGTTTACAGTCTAGCATATTAAATTTTGTAAGTACAGTCTTAATATATGTACTCTGATTTAATGTTATGTTTTCATTAGTTCTTTCCACTTTAATTCCAAGAAATAATTTAATTTCATTTAAATCCGTCATACAAAATTTATTTTTTAAATAATTTTTGAAATTTTTCATTGTTTCAATTTCAGCAGTTATTATCACCAGATCGTCCACATATAGTACCACATATATATTTTTTAATATATTTCCTCTATCTAATATATAAATACAGCGATCTGCTGATGAATTTCGGAAATCTTTCTCTACAAGAGCTTTCTCAAACATTTCAAACCAACATCGAGCAGATTGTTTGAGACCATTCAAAGCTTTGTTTAATTTGCACACCTGATTATCATTACTACATTTAACGCCCTCAGGAATTCGCATATAAATTTCTTCCCTCAAAATACCATTTAAAAACGCTGTTTTCACATCCATGTGGTGAACTAATAAATTATGCTGATTTGCAAAAGCTATAAGGAATCTAAAGCTTGAGATTCTAGCAACAGGTGCAAATGTCTCATTATAATCTTCCATATATTTCTGACTAAAACCACGGGCCACTAGTCGAGCTTTGTATTTCAATGGATTTCCGAATTCATCATTTTTGATCACGAATACCCATTTACAATCAACAATATTTTTATCCTTTGGCTTCAATACCAAATCCCAAGTTCTATTAATTTCAAGTGAATTTATCTCATCAGCTATAGCTTGCTCCCATTTAACTCTATCTTCACTAGTTTTTATTTCTTCAAATGAAGTAGGAATTTTATAAAGCACTGACTGAGCGCACAAAAGATAATCATTGTCAACATCTATTTCATTATACGAAATAGGAGCTCGTTGTTTAATCCTATCACTCCTTCTAGGTTCTAAATTATCATTTAATTCACCTATTCGATTTTTCTCCAGTCCTAATACTCCTATTACATCTGTTTCAGTTACAGATTTATGTCTTACATTATCAACTATTACTTTTATTCTCGGCTCTACCATATCTGATTTATCGTTATCAGATTTATTTCTTTTTAACACATCTGATTTTTCATTATCAGATTTATTAAATTCACTTTGTATTTCTACTGATTTCGGCACCACTTGAGATGCATCAGTTTCACATAAATCACCTTTTGAATGTATTCCCTTAATTACAGGCCGAGATTCTAAGTAATTAACCTCATCAACAATTACATCCCTTACTATCTCAAATTTCCCATTTTCTACATTCCACACTTTATATCCGTTTGGTACAAATCCTACCAATATACACTTGTAAGATTTTTCATCAAATTTTGACTTTCTTACTTTATTATGAACGTATACTGTGGAACCAAAAACCTTTAGATATTTTAATTTGGGCTTTTTATTATGCCACAATTCAAATGGGGTTTTATCAACCACAAGAGCTTTTGATGGGGTTAAATTAATTAAATATGTAGCAGTTAAAACTGCTTCTCCCCAAAACTCTTTTCCTAAACCTGCACCGTTTATCATAGCACGTGCTTTTTCAGTTATTGTCCTATTCATGCGTTCTGCAACGCCATTTAATTGAGGAGTACGCGGGACCGTAAAATGATAGCTAATCCCTCTTTGTACACAATAATCTTTCATTTCATTAGATAGGTATTCCCTACCATTATCACAGTATAAATGAACAATTTTTAAGTTAAACCGCGCCTCACTTTTTGCAACGAAATCTTTAAAAACAAAGAAAACACCTGATTTATTTTCAAGCAAATATGTTACGCAATAATGCGTATATTCGTCTATGAATGTAATGAAATATTTTTTATCATTAAACGTAGAAGGAGTGACTGGACCACAAACGTCTGTGTGAACTATAAACAGTGGTCGTGTAACGTGACTCTTATCCTTTTCCTTTCCAAATGGCAATTGTGCTTGTTTACCATTAATACATGGCTCACACAAATAATCACACGGAATAGCTTTTTCGAGACAAGTCACGTCCTCGACCATCTGTTTATTTTTTAATTGTAAAAATTTTGTTTTCCCAATATGCCCTAAACGTTTATGCCATAATTCATAGTTATTTGAAATTCTGTTACTCGTTTGAGAAGTAATTAAATTTACCCTTTTTGTAATTTCAAAATCTATAGATATTAAATTATTTGAAGGCTTACCATACATCACCATTTTACCGTCTTTAATGATTTGAATACCATTTTCATTGAAAATGGTAGTTATCCCTCTTAGCTGCATTTTCCGCACGGACAATAAATTGTATGGTACATCTGGGCAGTATAGGACATCGTCGAGAACACCTTGGATCCCCATATTGCTTGTTACTTGTATCTGTCCCTTTTTCGTAGCCATGACAAATTCCCCGTTCTTCGCTACCGAAATTTTGATTGGTGGGTGTAGCTCAATTGCGTTTGAAAATACACTATCATCGTTTACAAGATGATCCGATGCACCTGAGTCAAGAAGGAAAATTAATTTATTCGTTTTGGTGACTTGATACTCTCCGGTCATAAAAGCATAGCCAGAAACATTGTCATTTGATGTCGTTTGCGTCGTTTGCACTGAATGTACATTTTTGTTTCTTTGCTCTGCTTGGTATTGGAGCCTTTTCTTATAATGATAGCAGTCTTTTATCCTATGCCCTTTTCTTCCACACTGATGACATTTTCCACCAAATGAATATTTGTTTGGCTTAAAACCTTTTCCCCTTCTATTTTGGCCTCTGCGATTTCCTCTTCTGAATCGAGAATTTCCAAAATTATTTCCTCTAAAATTCTCTGTGTCCATTCTTTCCACTTGTAGCACTTTTACACTTGTGTCATTATTTTCACTTTTTATTTTTGTCTCATGATCAAAAAGTCTCTTTTTTACTACATCTAAAGTTATTTTTGATTCTGCCATCATAGTTTCAATAACCGTTGATACTGTGTCATACGCTTCGGGTAAACCAGACAACAGAATTGAAATCACTTCGTTCTCTCTCGCATTCACGCCTGCAGCCGATAAATCGGTTATCAATTCATCAAACACTTCAAAATGTTCCTTAAGCGAAGTGTCACTTTTCATTTTTAATTTGAGCAATCTTTTGCGAATTGATAATTCAGTTGCAGTACTCTGGCTTTCATATACAGAGTCCAGATTTTTTAAAATAGACTTTGCAGTACTTCCTGGTGTATCGTATTTTAAATGTGTATCTGCCAAGTACTGTACAATTGTACACTTAGCAATTCTTTCCGCCTTCAACCACTCAGTAGTAACTGGTTGCGGTGGTATATCGTAAATAACACTAAGCACATCAAGTTCATATAGAAAATTTCGAATTCTATGTGTCCACGCATTATATTTCGCGCCGTTAAATTGCGGAATGTTTCTTTTGTCTCTGGATGTATCCATTGTCACTTATTCTAAATTATTGTACACAAAACACTGTTAAAAACTATAGCAAGTCAAATACACTAAATAAACACTTAACGATTACACTTAATACTTATTAAACAAATAAAATAAATTTACAGTTAATGCACAATGTGTCCTGGGCCCATAACCTATTGGAAATGGGTTAAATATAAATAAAACACATAAAAATAGACTTATATTCTTTCACTTCATTATTTGCTAATAACACACGAGAGACGTCTGCACGGTTAGAGAGCTAACGAAGAAGTAAAAGCCAAAAAGAAAATCATGGCCAAAAAGCCCTTGTTGGGTCCACTTAAGAAAAGCTAAAAATAGATGTACCTGGAGTTTATTGCTCAGGCCTTTTCCGGGCGAAACTCTACAGGCTATCGGTCCCAACTTAAGAACCGTTAAAGTCAACGTTCAATGTCTTTCAACACTCGGCTTATTTTTGCGCCAAGATTATTTCAGATAATCCAACAAGATTAGATATGTAATATACATTTAATAACAATATCATTATTACTATATCTACATCAGATGACATTTAATATACTGATTTAATCCCACAGACCAATGTACATCTAATAACAATACCATTATTACTATATCTACATCAGATGAAATTTAATATACTGATTTAATCCCACAGACCAATGTACATTTAATAATAATATCATTATTACTATATCTACATTAGATATAATGTAATATAATGATCCCTTCCCACCGATCAATTTACATATAATGGCAGTATCGTTATTACTATATCTACATTAGATATGTAATATACATTTATTACTATATCTACATCAGATGAAATTTAATATACTGATTTAATCCCACAGACCAATGTACATTTAATAACAATACCATTATTACTATATCTACATTAGATATGTAATATACATTTAATAACAATATCATTATCACTATATCTACATTAGATATAATGTAATATAATGATCCCTTCCCACCGATGAATGTACATATAATAGCAGTATCGTTATTACTATATCTGAATTAGATCGCCTGCAATATACTGATCCCTTCCCACAGATCAATGTACATTGAATAACAGTATCATTTATACTATATCGACATTGGATATAATGTAATATACTGATGCCTTCCCACAGATCAATGTAATTTTGGTAACAATATCATTATTACTATATCTACCTTAGATATAATGATATATACTGATCCCTACCCACAGATCAATGTACATATAATAACAGTTTCGTTATTACTATATCTACAACAGATATAATGTAATATACTGATACCTTCCCACAGATCAATGTACATACAATAACAGTATCGTTATTACTATATCTACATTAGATATGTAATATACAACTAATAACAATATCATTATTACTATATCTACATCAGATGAAATTTAATATACCGATTTAATCCCACAGACCAATGTACATTTAGTAACAATATCATTATTACTATATCTACATTAGATATAATATAATCTAATGATCCCTTCCCACCGATCGATGTACATATAATGGCAGTATCGTCATTACTATATCTACATTAGATATGTAATATACATTTAATAACAATACCATTATTAATATATCTACATCAGATGTAATTTAATATACTGATTTAATCTCACAGAACAATGTACATTGTATAACAATATCATTATTACTATATCTTCAGTAGATATAATGTAATATACTGATCACTTCCCACAGATCAATGCACAGATTGTATCATTATCGTCATTACTATATCTACATTAGATACGTAATAAACACTTAATAACAGTATCGTTATAACTGTATCTACATTAGATATGTAATATACATTTAATAACAATATCATTATTACTATATCTACATCAGATGTAATGCAATATACTGATCCGTTCCCACAGATCAATGTACATATAATAACAGCTTCGTTATTACTATATCTACATTAGATATAATGCAATATACTGATCCCTTCCCACAGATCAAGGTACATATAATAACAGTATCGTTATTACTATATCTACATTATATATAATGTAATATAATTATCCCTTCCCACCGATCAATGTACATATAATGGCAGTATCGTTATTACTATATCTACATTAGATATGTAATATATATTTAATAACAATATCGTTATTACTATATCTACATCAGATGTAATGTAATATACTGATTTAATTCCACAGACGAATGTACATTTAATAACAATATCATTATTACTATATCCTCATTAGATATAATGTAATATACTGACCACTTCCCACAGATCAATGCACAGATTGTAACATTATCGTCATTACTATATCTACATTGGGTATGTAATAAACCCTTGATAACGGTATCGTTATTACTGTATCTACATTAGATCTACTGCAATATACTGATGCCTTCCCACAAATCGATGTAATTTTGGTAACAATATCATTATTACTATATCAACATTAGATATAATGTAATATACTGATCCCTTCTCACAGATCAATGTACATATAATAACAGTTTCGTTACTACTATATCTACATTAGATATGTAATATACATTTAATAACAATATCATTATTACTATATCTACATTAGATATAATGTAATATACTGATCCCTACCCACAGATCAATGTACATATAATAACAGTTTCGTTATTACTATATCTACAATAGATATAATGTAATATACTGATACCTTCCCACAGATCAATGTACATATAATAACAGTAGCGTTATTACTATATCTATATTAGATATGTAATATACATTTAATAACAATATCATTATTACTATATCTACATCAGATGAAATTTAATATACTGATTTAATCCCACAGACCAATGTACATTTAATAACAATACCATTACTACTATATCTACATCAGATGTAATTTAATATACTGATTTAATCCCACAGACCAATGTACATTTAATAACAATACCATTACTACTATATCTACATCAGATGTAATTTAATATACTGATTTAATCCCACAGACCAATGTACATTTAATAACAATATCATTATTACTATATCTACATCAGATGAAATTTAATATACTGATTTAATCCCACAGACCAATGTACATTGAATAACAATATCATTATTACTATATCTACATCAGATGTAATGTAATATACTGATTTATTCCCACAGATAAATGTACATACAATAACAGTTTCGTTATTACTATATCTACATTAGATATGTAATATACATTTAATAACAATATCATTATTACTATATGTACATCAGATGAAATTTAATATACGGATTTAATCCCACAGACCAATGTACATTTAATAACAATACCATTATTAGTATATCTACATCAGATGTTATGTAATATACTGATTTAATCCCACAGACCAATGTACACTTAATTACAATATCATTATTACTATATCTACATTAGATATAATGTAATATAATGATCCCTTCCCACCGATCAATGTACATATAATGGCAGTATCGTTATTACTATATCTACTTTAGATATGTAATATACATTTAATAACAATATCATTATTACTATATCTACATCAAATGCAATGTAGTATACTGATTTATTCCCACAGAACGATGTACATTTAATAACAATGTCATTATTACTATATCTTCATCAGATATAATGTAATATACTGATCACTTCCCACAGATCGATGCACAGATTGTATCATTATTGTCATTACTATATCTACATTAGATACGTAATAAACACTTAATAACAGTGGCGTTACTACTGTATCTACATTAGATCTACTGCAATATACTGATTTATTCCCACCGACCAATGTACATTTAATA
>NW_025791277.1:0-42353 GCF_907164935.1 Osmia bicornis bicornis | reverse complement strand
GTACACCGCACCTACATGAAATAGCACGTTTTTTTGCAATAAAAAGCGTTCGGAATGAAAAAATGCAAAATGTTTTTATAACGGGACCAATGGGAAAACATATCCTACAAGACACAAAAGATTTCATTCCGATTGGTCCATCCGCCTCGGAGTAATCGGTGAACAAAGCCAGAAAAAAAAACTATATATACTCATCGAATTGAGTATCCTCCTCCTTTTCGAAGTCGGATAAAAAAGAACCCAGGTGTAGACTATGCGCGGCAGATGGACTCCCAGCTGAGCAGACGGGACATGTTGCCGCCTCAGTAAGGTGCCCTAAATACAAGGAGGCGCTTAGAAACAAAAGGCAAGGATAGTATAAATATTTTACAGGTGAACCTAAATCACTGCAGGCTCGCACACGACCTCCTGTGTGCTAGTGTGAGTGATAAAGTGGCAGACCTGGTAGTAGTGGCAGAACCGTATGCCACTCCAGATAATTGGTATACAGACACTACGGGTAGGGCAGCGATATCCGTCACAAGCACAGGAATGGCGAAGAGCAAAAAGATAGCGGCAGTATGCTGCGACAAGGGATATGTAGGGATCAACTACAACGATATGTACATAGTGAGTGTCTATGCCTCTCCAAATGAGAGTTTACAGGACTTTGAAGTTCAGCTGTCGACACTGGAAATTTTCCTAAGAGGTTTAAGGGATTGCCAACCAAAAATCATGGTGCTGGGCGATTTTAACGCCAAGTCTCCCCTATGGGGATCGAAAAAGTGGTGCGGCATGGGAAGAATATTATATCAGTGGTGCTCAGCCCTTGGGCTGTGCCCAATCACCTCAGGGGGGGGGGCACGTGAGGAGGGGGATCGGTTGTCGATATCATACTCTGCAGCAAGGCGGCCTTAGAATTGCACACGATGTCAAGGGTACTGGACGAGTTTACGGCATCAGATCACAAATACTTATTACACACAGTAGGTCTAGGCCACAAAAATGGAAGGACGAACTCGGACCCTTTTGATATTGGCAAAGGAAAGATAGAAGAAAAGAAGCTCCTAGAAGCGCTGCTTCAGAAATACGGCGATGAAAACTTTAGTAGGAGGAACAGGATATGTCCAGTATATGTACTACTCACGAGGTCGATGATTTCATTGAGGACATAGAAAGACTTATAAATAAATTTACGAAATACAGAAGGACATACAAGGGAGATCGAAATCCGGTTTATTGGTGGACAAATGACATAGCCGCGAAAAGGACGAAAGCCAATAAATTACGGAGGGTGTACGCGAGAGCCAGGGCTAAAGGCAACGTAGAGGAAACGGAAAGGACACATGAAGCATATAAGAATGCGAAGAAGGTTCTGAACCGAGAAATCCAGAGGGCCAAAAAGGCAAACTGGCTTGACCTTTTAAAGGAAGTCGACAGGGATGTGTGGGGCAGACCATATAAACTGGTTATGAGAAGGATCAGGGGTAACATAGCCAAACCTGATATTATGAACCCGGACGAAGTTGGAAAAGTAGTCAAGAAGCTCTTCATAACGACCCCGATGGGGACCGGAACACCTGCAGACAAAAAAGACGACTCGGAAGATGGAGAAAAGAGGGACTGGAACGAGACGCACTTACTTGGTAACTCGCTTGGGACATCTGGAACAAGTGCTGAAGATATGGACACCAATGAAGCTGGGAATATGCCTGTACCCCCCTGTAACAAAGGGGGCAACGTGATTACGGCGGAAGAAGTCGGTATACTGGCAAGGAAAATGCCAGGCAAGAAGGCCCCTGGCCCTGATAAGATGTCGTCGGCCATTGCGAAGAAATTCAGCATGGGAGCGACTCAGTGGCTGGCACACATCTACTCTACGTGTTATAGTAGAGGCTACTGGCCTGTCCCGTGGAAGACGGGTCGTTTGGTCCTTCTGTCTAAAGGGAAAACCACTAACACGGAAGAAAAAGCGTATGGACCTCTGTCCATCATCCCGTGCCTCGCGAAACTATTCGAACAGGTGGTGAAGGGTAAAATTCTGGGGGAATTGGAAACTAATGATCTGGCAGAGAACCAGTACGGGTTCAGGAAGGGGCGGTCCACCTTAGATGCCATGGACAAATTGAAAGATTACTGGGAGATGGCACGTAAGGAAGGGAGACATTGCCTACTGGTAATGCTGGACGTGAAGAACGTCTTCAACACAATTAGGTGGGACAGCGTTATCAGATGCATTAAGGAAAAAGGGTTCTCCAGCGAGATGGTTGATCTGATCCAGAACTATTTGACGGACAGATGGATCGTCTTTAATTCCAAAGAGGGTGAAGTTCGCTTTCAAGTGTTTGGAGGTGTCCCCCAAGGATCCGTAATTGGTCCGATATTATGGAATATTGTTTATGACGGCCTCCTAAGAATTCGTCTGCGTAGAGATGTTTATCTTATTGGCTACGCAGATGACATAGGTATCGTTATCATCGAGGAAGATTTTGATAGAATGGTGCTAACGGCTGAACGGACGATAGGGGACATGAATGTATGGTATGAGTCGGAAGGCCTGAGTCTTGCTCACCACAAGACCGAAACCATCCTCCTCACAGGAAGAAAGGTCGCGGGCGGACTCACAATCACCTGTGGGGGGGCAGAGATCAGAACGGCTAGAGCTGCCAGGTATCTGGGCCTCATACTGGAGATGAATAGAGGCTTTAGGGAGCATATTGAAAGGGTATGCGATAAGGCCCTGAAGTACGCAAATACTCTAGCGCGATTAATGCCAAACCTGGGCGGAGCCGGGAATCAGGCACGAAGGCTGTACTATAAGGTTGTGGAATCCGTGATTTTATATGCAGCACCGATGTGGGCTACCGGATTAGAAATGAAGAAGAACATAAGCTTGCTGGCCAGTACACAACGTGCCGCACTTTTGAACGTGGCACAAGCTTATAGAACCACCTCCACGGATGCCTTGTGCGTAATCACAGGGCAGATACCGCTGGACCTGATCATAAAGGAAAGGGAGTGGATTTTCAGGAAGAAGAAGGAGTCCGGGGGAAGCACAAAGGAAGAGGTCAGAAAAGTCAAGAAAGAGGCACGGGAAAAAACCATGGAAAAATGGCAACAGAGGTGGGAGGAGTCCGAAAAAGGGAGATGGACATACGCCCTGATCCCCCGCCTAAAAGAATGGGTACAATGTGGGCCCCAGACCCTTAACTTTCATCTGATGCAGGTAATAACAGGGCACGGTTGCTTTGGCACCTTCGTCTGTAAGAAAGCGAAAAAGAGAGCTAACACAGAGTGCTGGTTCTGCCCGAACCATGAGAACAGTCCCGAACATTTTCTGTTTAAATGTAGCCGTTGGAAGAACGAGAGATCGGCTCTATGTACTACCTTAGGAGTATTACCCAACAGGGATAACTTTATAGTACTACTCAAAGATACCAAGAAGCGAGAAGTAGTCATAAGGTACGTGGTGAGTACGTTGAGGGACAAGGAAGCGCATGAGAGGGATAGACAAGCAGAGGAAAGAAGAGCAAGGGTGCTCTCCACCAATAGAAGAGTCAGATAGTATATGTCTGGGGCGTTGGCACAGTGGTATGTGCACTTATTTATTTGGACGAGTTTTTACAACAGACTGACCGTTATCATTTTACCTGTTTGACTATATATTATTTATGTATTTATTGGATTTTATTTTAATTATTTAGTACTTTATGCATTTTATGCATTTCAAACAATTTGATCAAGGGACAACTCGGAGACGCAGCTGGACTTACGCTTTTATTATTATTAGGTTTGTTTGGTTAATAAAAATAACATTACTTTTAAGGATAAATCAAGATATATATATTAAACGTGAAAAACTAACTTAACATTATTAACTACAAAATACAAAAAGAGAAACGTAAACGCAGGTGCCGATCATGGCGTAAAACCAAAGAGAACTAAAAACAAAAACTATATAGAACAGAAACTGCACGCATCGATCCATACTGATCGGCACGCCACCAACATGTCGCAATATCGATCTAGCTAACACCCCCCTTATCGATTTGCGCCATAAATTTTTTTATATTAACATATGTTTAACATTTTTACACATCGTTCGTGCTTATCTCTAGCTAACGACTTTGTAAACACATCCGCAATCATCAAGTCGGTTCTTACATATCCTATTACAATTTCCTTTTGCTCGACTAACTCTCGAGTAAAATGGTGTTTTATGTCAATGTGCTTGCTTCTTTTATGAAATACAGCGTCCTTTGCTAACCTTATCGCACTTTGATTATCGCAAAAAATTTTAGTTGGACTCGGTACATATTTTTCAAAACCCATATGAATTAAAAGTCTCTTAATGTAAATGACTTCTCGCGATATTTCAGCTAAAGCCGCATATTCCGCTTCCATTGTCGACAAAGCAACGGAAGCTTGCTTCTTCGATTTCCAACTAATTGCACCTCCCGACAATATCAAAACATTACCGGTACACGATTTTCTATCTTCCGTATCCCCGGCCCAATCCGAATCCGTGTAGGCTTTAAGACTTTCTCCGTCTTTGCAGTATGTAATTCCGTAACTTGGCGTTTCTTTCAAATACCTTAATACACGTTTCGCCATAGTCCAATGTACCTTTCTTGGATTGGAACAAAACCTACTCAATGCACCAGCGGCGAATGCAATGTCCGGCCTTGTTGCATTAGCCAAATATACCAAGCCACCAATTAATTCCCTGTAAGGTCGACATTCCATTTCGCGTTTTTCTTCTTCTGTCATGTGACCATCTTCTTTTATTATTTTCATATTTGGCTCCATTGGGGTTGGTGCTGTTTTTGCGTCTTGCATGTTAAACCTTCTAATTAATTCTTCAATGTATTTCTTCTGCGTTAGCCGTATTTTACCCGTAGGGCCATCTCGTTTGATATTGATTCCCAAAATGTTACTTATTTGACCAAGGTCTACCATCTTAAATGCTGACATTAATTTCGATTTGATTTCGTTCAGTACTTTAATATTCTTCGATGCCAATATCAAATCGTCTACGTATATTATTAGGATAACTCGGTCCATATCCTCACCAAACACGTACACACACGGGTCAGCTGCTGTGCGTTTACCATCAATTCTTAGAAGGTAACTATCGAGCTTTTTGTATCATTCGCGTCCCGACTGTTTCAGACCATATAGTGGCTTCAACAATTTACATACCTTGTCTTCGTTTTTATGCTGAATAAACATTTCTGGCTGCTCCATATAGATTTCGTCGCTCAGTTCACCTTGTACATAAGCGGAAGTAACATCCATTTGATGTACATACATTTCTTCATTTACTGCAACAGCCAGTAACGTACGGATCGTCTCGTATCTCGCCACAGGAGCGAAAACATCTTCATAATCAATCCCATATCGCTGGGTATGTCCTCGAGCGACCAATCGTGCTTTATATTTCTCCACTTCACCATTTTGGTTAATTTTGGTCTTAAATACCCATCTATTACTCAATATTTTCTTATCACTTGGTCTCGGAACAAGAATCCATGTTTGATTTTCCATCAACGTACTATATTCTTTATGCATGGCTGATAGTCATGCTTTTCTATCTACTCGATTCATTGCTTCATCTACTGACATGGGATCCATTAATTCAGCAAATTCAGTATTATAAATTTTTCTTGGTCTTCCTATCTGACCAGTTCTCAATAATCTTGGTCGACCTCGTCTTCGTTGTGGCTCTTGGTAACTTTCTTCAGTGTTGCTTTCATGTATATCTTCGTTCCCGGATTCTTCATTGGCCAAATCTTCTACATCTTTAGGCACTTCAAGTTCATTTTCTTCCGATATATCGGGTACAGAATTTGGTATCACAAAAATATCTTCTGACGGTTTTTCATTAGGTACAATTTTTTCGAAGAACTTCACATCCCTTGCCTTTATTACCGTCTTAGTACCTAATTTCCAAAGTCGATACGCTTTAGATTCCTGCGAGTAACCTACCATTATATATTCGTCACCTTTTGGTTGGAACTTTCCCCTATTTCGCCCTTTGTTTAATGCAATGACTTTACTTCCGATTGTTCTAAAGAAGCCTACGTATGGCTTACGTCCCGACCACGCTTCAAAAGGTATTACTCCGTTTAGGGATTTCGTTGCACACCTATTCCTCAAAAAGGTTGCTGTATTAATCAGTTCAGCCCATAACGAGTCTGGCAAATTTGCTTGTAATTTCATACATCTTGCCATTTCAACAAGAGTACGATTAGCCCTTTCGGCTACACCGTTTTGTTGCGGTGTGTGTTCTACGGTCAATTGTCGCGAGATTCCTTCCCCCTCTAGGAAATTTCTAAAATCGTGAGATAAGTACTCTTTCGCGTTATCTGTGCGAAGAATTTTTATTTTCCGACCCGTTTCATTTTCAACCTTACGCTTATAATTTTTAAACGCCTGTAATAACTCAGACCGATCTCTAAGCATCGCTGTTTCTATGTATCTAGAATGATCGTCTATAAAAGTCACAAAACATCTAGCCCGACCGAGTGATTCGGACCTCATGGGCGCGCAAATGTCTGAATGTACTAAACCTAAAACTTCCGTAGAACGGTTATTTGATTGCTTAAATGGCTGAACGTGAATTTTGCATCTCGCACATACATTACAATTCATTTCGTCTATTCTACCTTCAAAATTCATGCCAGAAACTAGCTCATCACTCAACATTTTCTTTAAATCATGAAAATTTACATGCCCATACCTTTGATGCCATTTTAATAAATTCAAATCATTTGAATTGTTTGCGATCATTGCTCTGTTTTCTTTCTCATCAACTACATACAAGTTATTACGCTTCGTCGCCGTTAATGCAACCGATCCGTCTTTTCGAGCTATTATCGCGCGATTCTTTTCAAATTTTACCGTGTAACCATTATCTGTAACACTCGATACCGACAAAAGGTTATTTCGCAATCCTGGCACATGTAATGCATTTTTCAATCTCACTGAATTCATCGCATGGTTATTTACCTTAATATCTAACTTAACACTACCCGCACCGGTTGAGTCTATATAATGTTCAGCGGCTGTATATACTTTCGAGCGTTCATTATTGTTCAATGCCTCAAATTTACGTTCGTCATTACACATATGCCTTGTGGCACCGCTGTCAATGCACCACACGTCCGATTTTACAGGTTCGGTATTACAAGCAATCGTGGTCATAGCATCGGACACATTATTCGATTCATTGCGTTTATTTTTCACTCGACACGTCGTACTTTTGTGTCCTAATTTACCGCAGTTGAAACACTTAATCACAAATTTACGCGGACCTCGCCTTGTATCTACGTATTTTGAGTTCACTTTTGTATATCTTTCACTGTTAACGTTTCCTTTTGTTAAGAGCGCATCACTTTTATTTTCACTGTCACTAACCTTATCGTCGCGGTCTCGCTGTCTTGCTTCCTCTTCTTTTAGTTTAATTTTAAGGTTTTCCAACGTCGGCACATCATCGCGTGATTCTATTACTACGCTGAAATTTTCATATTCGACCGGTAAAGAAGAAAGCAGCATAATCGAGAGAAGTTCGTCCGGTAGCTTTATTCCTGCTTCTTCAAGTTGTTCAGCCTTACTGCTGAATTCATTCACGTACTGCGTCATCGAAACGTTTTTCCTTTTTTCCATTCGCAGCAGTTGCTTGTACAATGCTGCTTTCCTTATTGGACCACGTGATTCAAAAATATCTTTGAGCCCTGTCCATGCTTGTTTTGATGTGGTGGCCTTTTTTACATGGTTTAATTGGCCATGCGTAACGCTTAAATTTATTAAGGCTAGGGCTTTCGCATCCTTTTTTGCCCATTCCTGTGCGTTTTCTTCCGTCATTTCAGCACTGCCTTCAACATATTGCCATAAATCATTAAATACGAGAACACTTTTCATTTGTACCTTCCATAGCTCGTAATTATTCTCGTTTAACTTCTCATGTTTCCGAAGGCGTTTGCAGCAGCCATATTTATTCTTCTTCTTTTCACAATCAAAACGTATCAGCACAATAAACTCAATTCGCGGCCTGGGCCCATAACCTATTAGGTTTGTTTGGTTAATAAAAATAACATTACTTTTAAGGATAAATCAAGATATATATATATTAAACGTGAAAAACTAACTTAACATTATTAACTACAAAATACAAAAAGAGAAACGTAAACGCAGGTGCCGATCATGGCGTAAAACCAAAGAGAACTAAAAACAAAAACTATATAGAACAGAAACTGCACGCATCGATCCATACTGATCGGCACGCCACCAACATGTCGCAATATCGATCTAGCTAACAATTATGAACCGACACGGAATATTTTATTTTATACTGACATGGAGATATTTTATTTTATACTGACATAGAGATATTTTATTCTACATTGACATCGAGTTATTTTATATTATCTTAAAAGAAACGTGACGAGCATAGCGATCTTGGCTAGTGGGACTTGATCCTTTGAAATGTGTTGTAAGTTAACCCTTCCCGTAGTGTCGAAACCAGGGGGTTTAAAGAAAATAGCAGCAACCTTACAGCGCCACCCGCCCCTGATGTAATGCAATAGATCAATAGATCAAAGCGGTTCCGGGGGTGGTGTCTCACAAGGCCTAGGCTCCAAGGGAGAGAAACCGAGGTGGGTTTTTTAGTGGATAGACCAAAATGGGAGTCCCACAGTACCGGGCAACCAACATCACGCCTGGTCTGCATAAATGCATTTTTCCCACCTCGTTAATAAAAAAAAAAAAAATGGTTAGGGTTAGGTTAGGTTAGGTTTGGGTTAGGGTTAGGCTTAGGTTAGGGTTAGGTTCCACGAACCTACCTGGTTGTCCAGGATAGGCGGGGAGGTGATACCCCGACGTGGCGCGTCCCCAGGTGGCGGATAGGGGAACGCCCGCCATGCACTTTTCGGAGTGCATGGAGGGTAGGAGCGAAATAATATAGCTCCCGCGGACCAAACACCTTGGGTGTCTAGTTGACACTAGTTTACATTAGTTTATAGATATTTTAGTTTATTTCTGTTTTGGGTGACTTTATTACCACGAAGAGTTTAGTTTTTATTCCGCGTATGGGTTATGCTGTTGGTGACTAGCATGTGTATTTTATCAGGAGGATAATTTCTATTTTTACTTTATTTTACCTTGTCACATTTTTACACTCTATAATTTATCTTGGTACATCGGTTACATTTTATTTTTTGTTGTTACGCGGCACCAATGGTTTAAAAGTTTATTGCTGGACTGGAGATATTTATGACGACTTGGCAACTGAACCGGACAATTCTAAAACAAAAACAAAAATCGAATATGGGTAGCAAAACTAAAAAGATTTACACCTACGGTGCAGGGGGAATCGGTACCCCCAGTACCGACCCGAAAGGGGGCGAGCCGCATGGCCTCCTCGGATCGTTATCGTACGACTGTGGCGCACAGAAGGTGGTACACCAGGCCGCTGTGCAGAAATTGTCTACTGGCGAGAAATCTAATGAAACGAAGACTGCCCACGATGTGGAAAAGTGGTTTTCGACGCGCAGGGCAGAAGAAACGTTTGGAAGGGCCCCGGAAGGCCTAAGTACCCAACCTCCGGAAGTTCTCGATAAGACGCTTATGGATGGTACTGAAGAGAGGGCAATGGAGATGATAGATGAGTCTGTAGTCGAAGTTCTGACGGAAATTACGGCACCTGAAAGAGAAAGGGAAAGTAAAATTGATCGTTACATATCGACTATGAGCAAACTTGTACTTACCTTGATTGAAGCCCACGCAGCGGTTTTTAAAATGGATAAGCATGAGCTGAAACCGTCGACACAAAATGCGGTGCAGAAGATGGAAATATGTGTGGACAAAATGGCGAAAGTGATTGACCAACTTAATATGGCCAGAAGTGAGGAGAAGAAACAGAAGATGTCCAAGACAATCCTCCAACCTGTAAAAGATAAAAAACAAATGATATCAGTGGCGGCGCAAACGGAGTGCGACAATGGAAATGAGGGGAGCCCTGGACCTAGGAGTGAGGTGTATGGAAAAGTGGCTAATAGGGATACATGGACCACATCTGGAAAGGAAAAGGAATTCCCCCCACTTCCGTCGATAACCGGACAAAAAAGGAAAGAGATATCGCCCACCATAAAAGAGGGGAAAAAGACGAAGAGGGGAGATAAACCCGGACAAACTGGCCCACGCATAAAGAGGGTGGAGACTATAATTACTCGTACGCCGGATCAGGAGGGAAACCATGACCAGGCGAATTATGAATGGGAAATCGTGAAAAGGAGGAAGGTAAAGTCGACGGCGGGAACCCCCAGACCTACGCTGGAGACCCCTATTTGGGGCACCCCGGGGGAGATTAATAGCAATAAAAAAGGACCAAACAAGCGAAAGCATATGAAACCATAAGCTATCGCAATTAGATTTGAGGCGAGCATGTCCTTCTCTGAGGTGCTTAAAAAAGTAAAAAAGACAGTGGGACCCTCACCGGAGGGCATAAAAGGGGTTAGACAAACGAGGGCAGGGAATCTTTTGCTCGAATTCACCCCGAAGGCGGACGTGGAGGCGTTTAAAAGGGTGATCGATGGAAAGCTGGGAACCGAGGTTACAATATCCAGGCTTCAAGAGAGAATGGATGTAGAAATCAAAGGAATTGACCCGGATGTAGAAGGTGAGGAGATCCTCGCAGCTATACTCACAGAAGTAAATTGTCCGAAAAGTGATGTACGCTTAAAGATCCTGAGATCCGATCCACGCCGCAATAAAGTGGCCATCATTGAAGGCCCAGCTGCCTCCCTTAATAACCTGGTGGAAAAAGGGAAAGTTAGAGTGGGCTGGACAATAGCGACTGTTAAGGAGATACCGCGCATCTTAAGATGTTTTAGATGCCATGCGTTGGGGCATGTTGCAGCAGCATGCAAACGTTTCCCTGAAACGGAAACAGTCCTTTGCAGGAGATGTGGAGTTCAAGGACACACTATGCGGGATTGTAAAGACGCTCCGTGCTGCAGACTGTGTGTGGAAAGAGGGGCTACGGCAGCTGAAGCGAATCACGTAGCAGCCTCGGTTAGATGTCCTAGATACAAGGAGGCTGTTAGGGCAAAGAAAACAAATTCGTGAAAATACTGCAGATAAACCTCAATCACTGCAGGACCGCCCACGACTTATTGATGGTTACTGCTCTGGAGTTGGAAGCTGATGTGGTTGTGATCACAGAACCATACTAAACTCCTTGTGATTGGTACACGGATACATCTGAACGAGCTTCCATCTTTATTACAAAAAAGGGGAGACAACTAGGCCCTGATGTTAAGGTAGTGGTTAAAGAGGATGGCTATGTAGCCATAGAATATAAAGGGTTTCTTATCTTTAGCGTCTATGCTTCCCCGAATGCCCCGATGCAAGAATACGAGACTTTCCTGTCGTCGTTGTCAGTGGCAGTAGAACACTGCAGAAACAAAGGGAGCGGGATCATCTTAACGGGCGATTTCAATTCCAAATCCCCATTATGGGGCTCTGATAAATGGTGTGCCAGAGGTAAAAAACTCTATGATATGGCCGTCTCCACTGATTTGATATGTGTTACCTCAAAGGGAGGCAATACCTGTGACCGTGGGGGAGGCTCCAAAATAGATATCATGCTCTGTAGCAGACAGGTATGGGACCATATTATACAAACAGAGGTACTCGACATTTATACCGCGTCAGACCATAAGTATTTGATACACACTATTGGAGACCCTTGCAGAATGATAAATAAGGGGGGTTCACACCCTTTAGATCAGAAAAAAGGTACCTTAGACGAGGAAAGATTCTTAATACTATACCTTAAAAAATACTCGAACGAACATCAACAGGGAATTTTTAGAAATAATACCACTACAGACGTAGACGATTTTATCATGGATATAAATAAAATGATTAAGAAATGTACTATTCTCAAAACCTTGGGGCGTAGGAAGGGGCCACCGGTCCCTTGGTGGAACGAAGAAGTAGCCACAAAACGCAAAGAGGCCCATGTGGCCAGAAGAGCGTACACTAGGGAGAGGAGAAAACGCGCTAATGAACAGGTAATCGAGTCCAGGCGACAAGAATATAAAAAACAGAGGGCAGAATTGAATCGGGCAATTAAAAAAGCAAAGCGCGATAGCTCGTACAGCTTCCTTCGAGAAGTGGATATGGACATATGGGGCAGACCATATAAGACCGTCGTGAAAGCAGTTAAAGACAGAGCCGCCACTGAGACGCTTAGTTCGGAAAAAGTTAAAAAAGTGGTAGAAAACTTATTTATCCTCCGACCTGAAAATACGGAAAATATGCCTGTAGGGAATAACACGGTAGCATATGAACAAGAAACAGCACCCGAGGAGGCCCATATTACTGAGGAAGATGTCAATAAGGCGGCGGCTTGCCTGGCCCCCAAGAAGGCTCCAGGCCCAGATAATTTAACGTCACGCGTGGCTAAAGTAATGGGTACGGCATCCTCAATGTGGATGGCTTACATCTTCAATGTGTGTTATGCGAGGGGGTACTGGCCAAAACCCTGGAAGACAGGGAGATTGGTCCTCTTGCCTAAGGATAAATCAACACCAGTTAACCAAGAGAAATCGTATAGGCCCTTGTCTATAATTTCCTGCGTGGCAAAGATGTTCGAATATATCTTAAAAGGGAAGATATTGAAGGCACTTACCAATTGCGATCTTGCGGAAAATCAGTTTGGATTCCGTAAGGGACGCTCCACTACGGATGCCATGCATGAGATTAAGAAACATAGAGATAGAGCCAGGAGGGACGGACAGCACTGCCTCTTGATTATGCTTGACGTGAAAAATGCTTTTAACACGGTAAGATGGTCAAGCATCATCAGAGGACTAAAAGAACGGAAATTCCCCGGACTCCTGGTTGATTTGATCTCAAATTACCTAAACGACAGATGGATACTGTACGAAGGCGAGGAGGAATACTTACGGTTCCAGGTTTTTGGTGGTGTTCCTCAGGGTTCGGTAATCGGTCCTCTTTTGTGGAATATCGTTTACGATGAACTATTAAAGATGACACTGAGGAAAAATGTATTCCTGATCGGTTACGCCGATGACATTGGGGTTGTCGTGATAGGCGAACTTTTGAGCAGATTGATCAGGATTGACGAACAAACTCTTAGAAAGATGGCAGCATGGTATATGGGAGAAGGTCTGACACTCGCACACCACAAGACGGAAGCAATTTTGCTCACCGAAAGGAAGGTCCCTAACGACATTAAATTTAAATGCGGTAATGCAGACGTCAGGGTGACTCCGGAGGCTAGATACCTGGGTGTTATTCTGGGGAAAAATGTAGCATACAAATCGCATATTGACACGGTTTGTAACAAGGCTATGAAGTACGTGAACGCGCTATCACTCTTGCTACCCAACACCTTTGGAGCGGGAAACCTCCCCAGAAAACTATACTACAAAGTGACAGAATCAGTTCTGATGTATGCGGCACCAATCTGGGAAACTGGACTCAAAAATAAAGGCAACGTTCAAACGTTAACCAGCACTCAACGTACCGCCTTGCTGAGAGTAGCGCGTGCTTATTGCACAATATCTGCTGATGCTCTCTGTGTCCTGACCGGACAAATACCTATTGAACTTCTAATTAAAGAGAGGAAAGCCTTATTCGATAAAAGGAAGGCATTACGAAGAGAGGTAACAGAAGGTGAGAAAGAAGACGAAAGGAAACGAACACTGCAAAAATGGCAGAACAATTGGGATGCTTCTATTAAGGGTAGGTGGACGTATGAGCTTATACCCCACATCGACGAGTGGATTACGTGGGGCCCGGAACTACTTGATTTTCATCTAACCCAGATCCTGTCGGGACATGGCTGTTTCGGCACGTTCCTAAAGAAAATAAAGCGACAGGATAGTGACACTTGCTGGTTTTGCCCGGAAAAGACGGATAGCCCGGAGCACACGTTACTTAAATGTGATCGTTGGGCCCTGGAAAGGATGCAGTTGAATTTACAGCTAAATGTCGATTTACAGATGGAAAACCTAATGTTACTGCTAAAACATAATAACTCTAGGTCCTTGGTGGTAAAGTTCATAGTCCACATCCTAAAAGGAAAAGCAGAGTACGAGAGGAAGGTTTTAAAAACACAGAACCTCAGCAAAAAAAGAAGGAAGAAGAAGAAATCACAGGTATGATCATCCGTAGATCTTCAACTACCACTCCCACGCCTTAGGGTGTCCCCCAATATATAGAAAGATTAATAAATCTGCTGAAAATCGCGTAGTCGCTGAAAATCATGGCCAGTGACCTGAAGTAAAGACCTGGAAAACCTCCCACACCTGAAGTAATGCGTATCGCGGTTCCGGGGGTGGTTTGGGGTCAGGTAATATGAACTTCGAAACCGGGGTTGGGTTTTTAGTGGGTACACTAAGTAATTAGGAGTCCCACACTGCCGGACGAACATCTGTCCGTGCGTGCGTAATGCATTTGCCCACCTCGTAAAAATAAAAAAAGGTTAGGGTTAGGTTAGGGTTAGGTTAGGGTTAGGTTAGGGCTAGGTTAGGTCAGGTTAGGTTAGGTTAGGTCAGGCTAGGTTCTCCCCTGGAGACGGGGGGTTCAGAATACGTCTCCAGCCACCTTGGCTTGTCGTAAAAGGCGACTAAAAAGGAACCGCGCGCGAAGCCCCTTCAGGTAGAGAACGACGTGCCCGTCGTACACGAACGCGGCTCGTCCGCAACCCTTCGGATATCGGCCGATGGCTGACTCATTGACCCAGTTCTGGCCACTACCTGCGAGCGGGTGACGCAATCCGTGCATCGCCCGTTCGCACGCGACTCCCATCCACCCAACGAGACGCTAAAACTTCACAACTCTCACGCCGGTTCTAAAATTCAAACTTTGAAAACCAATTAATTCACGCTTTATCGCCCGAATACCTACTTCTCCCTTTGATAGAATTTTGGAAACAATCTGTATCAACTTTACTTCGCGAAAACCATTTTTTAATTACCTCTAGATCTAATTTCCATTTAATCGTCATGACAATTTTAGAGTCAGTTACGATACATATCAATTCTCATTCATAATTTCAATGTGGTTTTCAACCACAAATCATCAATTCTAGCCTCCTGATAATTTCCAGATTCTGATAATTTTGAGCTTTATTACACTTTTCAAATTTCAAATTACATTTTATTAATTTAATTAAAATTTTAATTTTTCGCACGCGCGATTTCCAAACAGCGACCTTGAATCCCGGATTGTGCTCGCGTCTCGGCTCCCCTCCGGTTGCCGAATTCGCGGCTTCTTCTTTGATCCCCTGCGCTCGCTCCGGGACTTGAACGGTCCCTCTCGCTGTGCCCGTTGGCAGTGGATCGAGACCGGTCGGCCTGATCCTTCTCCTCGCCGGCCTACTCTTAGCGAATCACGACCCTACCCGTTCTTCTCCACAGATTCTCCGACTGCATACGTACTATACGTAGCATCCCGCTTACGGTACCCTTACATACGTGTAGTATAGAATTGAACTGAGTCTCGTGCGGACTGCCGAGCTGGTCGGACGTGCCGGCCTGGGGTCTGCGGCTGGCCGGGCATCTGGCGTCGTGGAGTTGTGCCGTCTCTTGTCTGTTCGACCTTACTCAGCTTCTTCGGTTTTCTCTCTGGTTTCTGCAACGACAGTGACTGCCGTGATCCCGTGGCCCTTGCAGCCCTTGCTGTGCCCCGCGTCGTCTCACGCTCGGGGTGATACTAAGTGCTAGGGTAATTGCTTCGCTGTACGCGTGTGCGCTTCGCTTCTTTCATGCCTCCTCACAATTTGTGCGGCTTCACAAGTGCTTCGGAAATATACCAGTGCTACGAGCTTGCTCATTGATATCTACCTGTGTATACATTCAACGAGGACTACGAGTGTCTCGAGCACCGCTGATGCAGCCTCCTTACCTTGGCGGCTGGTCCTTCCTGACATGCCTCAACGATCTTTAATTACATCTCTCCAATCCTATTCACGAGACGAGATCTACGGCATAGGGTTTCGGGAGAGCTGAGGGAGGACTACGTACCTTGCTGTCTCGCCGGTGCAGTCTTCTACCTGAATGGCTAACCGGACATGACGTGACATATCGGACAATTCGAACATCTTCTTAGCTCGTCCTACGTAAGGACAACTGCAACACATATCACGAGCTGGCCATGGCTGTAACACTGGTATGTCACCCCCCCACGCAAGCAACCATAGGAAGGGTAAGTTCGAGCCAGGAGGTTTCAATTTTAACCCCAGCCTCAACCCTGATTATAATTTCTCAATTGCAGCCTCATTCATTACGAACTAATCAAACGTAAACGCATTGCACAACCCCAATTCAAACATAGTTTGCTTCTTGTCAAGCACAAACCAACGATTGCTTTAACGGTCGAACCCATCAAATCTAATTCTAATTCTAACTTTAGTCCGTATAAATACTCAATCAGTTTAGGAAATCTTCAATAATTCTAGTGTGATTCCCATTGTTTGAGCACCGTCTTCAACATTCTGCTAATTCCTTATCCTGAAATGGTGGACGGCGGCCATCTCGCGAATTTGTATTTATGACCACTTACTTTGACTCTCACGCTTAATGCAATATCCAATCTACGCAACGTATAAACTCTATTCTCAAGCACCAGTACAGATACATCATCATGGATTGCGTACTACCAGCCCTGGCTTTTTGCCGGCCCCAATATGAGATGTTGAGCTACAATGCACTCTCTTACATTAATGGCATTTTATCAACGCGAATATTATCGTACTTCCCGCGCTGCATGATTATCGGTTGACAACTCAAACTCCAGGCTCACCATGCCTGTGTCCTGGCTCCCTACTGGACGATGATTTTAAACACAAATCTGGGACTTGCTGGCGTCTTGACCCTTCCCGGTTTGATCCGCGGTCGTTTTTCCCTATTGTGCTCCCGCGTGTGCTCCCTCAACCGCCTTCTGTTAAAAGTAATGGAAAAACGCTACCCCGATCTCGGCTTCGGACTGCCTGAACTGCGTGCTGCATCCGCTAAACTTTTAAACGACTTTATGGTTTGACAAGGCTGCTTGTGCTGGTTCTTCCCCGTGGCTTCCTTTCTCTCTGCTCTCTCTGGCATGGCCTCACGAGTTTGATGCTGCTCCAACATCTCTGGCACGCAAGAAATGCATTTGGCTCCAATTGTGTCGATAATCGCCAACTCATAAACTAACCTACCTTCGAACTTCTGTATACGTGCCTTATTCAATAACGCGAGCTCAGCACTCCTCTTACTTGACTGGGTAGACACAAATAGAAGATTTGGACAAGTAATAATGCCTGTAAGGCGTTTATTTGTTAACATCATATTACGTAACTGCGCAGCTATATTTCTGCTCTTACAAACGCTCTCCGACATTTAAGCCTGTAGATATAATAATACACACTCTAGGCTCACATGCGCAACGTACATGCTCACTAACACAAGTTAGTCGCCGAGCTGAATTCGTGCGCGCGTCTAGCTTGCCCTCACTTATTCCACTCAAACTTGCCATTCTGGTCATCGACGCCCACGACCGCCTCTTGTCCGGGACCTGTGCGCGCCGCGGGGGTGACGGGAGCCTCGTCGGCGGACCCGGCGAGGCACCATTAATCCTGCGCGCTCCCTCGCTCTCTCCACACTCTCCTTCTTGGCCATTATCTCAGTTATAAATGCTATAAGAGAGTGTCGCCTCCGCCTATCCAGAAGGCAGTCTGCAAACATCTCCGGAGTCAGCTCCCCTATCTCCAGGTATAGAAGAGTTCTCTGCACTGCCCAGCGATCACACACAAACATGGTGTGGTACGCATCGTCATCCACTGGAGGGTCACAAAACCAGCAGCTCGGTGATGGACTTCTTCCTATCCTATGTAGGTAGTAAGCAAAACACCCGTGTCCCGTCATCACCTGTGCCAGATGATAGGTCAGATGACGCGCCCCATTGCTCTCCACCCATGCCTCAATGTTGGGAATTAGTCTGCGCGTCCAGGCGCCGTTCTCCGAGGTTGTCCAGCGAGTCTGCCAGCGATCTAAGGTGTCATACTCCACCACCTGCGGTAGATTCGTACGCTCCTCCGGGTCCTCCGCCTCTTCGTACCCATACAAAGCAGCCCTGGCCCTTACTAATAGATCCCACGGCATACACCCTGATAGCACGCACAATGCCTCCGACGAGACGGTTCGGTACGCGCGCGTCACGCGCAGCAATCCCAATCGCTGCGTCGATTAGATAAGAGCACTGCTTCAGTCTTCTCCTTCGCGAGAACCAGTCTCTCCCTATCGTACCACTCTCCCACAACACGTAAGGCATGCTCTGCCAGCTCGCGCACTCTTTCAAGCGACCGGGCTACTATAAGTAGTGCCATATCATCCGCGAAACCCACGGTCGTCACGCCTGGTGGTAATAGAATCTCCAGCAACCCGTCGTATGATAAATTCCACAGTAATGGTCCCAACACTGATCCCTGTGGCACTCCTCCGAATACAGATGTCTCTACCCTCTCGCCGTCTGGCGTCCGCGTGCCCACTCTTCTCTCGCTTAAATAACTACGCAGCATGTTTATTATGATCGTCGGAAACCCACGGCGCTCGGCTGCAGCCAAGATGCGGTCCCAACGCACTGTATTAAACGCATTCTTCACGTCCAATGTGATCAGCAGACAGTGATTTCGTCCTCTACGCGCACGGTCCCACTCAGACATGACCACCTTCATCGCCTGATGAGTTGACCTGCCTCCCAGGAATCCAAATTGGCGCACTGACAGTCCTCCAGACAGGCGAATCGCTTCCTGAATTAACTCGCGTAGAGCATACTCGAAACATTTTCCCAAGTCTGACAGCGTGCAAAGCGGTCGTAGATCGGAAAGGGAATTACAGACTTTCCCGGCCTTCGGTATCAAAGCCAGGCGCCCTATCTTCCAAGCCCTTGGAAAGTATCCCAGTCTCAAGCAGGAATTGAAAAGGGCGCAAACCCAACCGGGTGCTGTGTTGCGAAGAACGTGAACGGCCTCGCCTGGGATCTCATCCGAACCCGGAGCCTTCTCTTTCTTAAGCATTCCCATTGCGTGTCTCACATCTTCATTCGTGAATACGTCCCCCTGGCGCGAGGTACCCTCCCCTGGGTCTTGTTGTCTCTCCCTGGTGCTGGGAGGGGTGGCGATTGATCTGGCGTCTTCCCCCGCGATCTCGCGTGCGCTGGCTGCTGACGACGTCGACGCTCCTTCCTGACGGGACCAGATTGACGGAGCCTGTGCCGCTTCTTCTCCTCTTGCGTCTTCTTCCTCCTCCTCCTCTTCTGTTGCACCACTCTCTGGGATGGCAACCTCTTCTTGCCGCTCCTGCTCCACCACGAATAGCGTGGACACCGTCGCGTGAAATTCCTCTCGATTGAGGCGAACCAGGGGTGACTTCCCCTTCAAACGATTCATAACCGCCTTGTAGGGCTTCCCCCACGGATCTTCCTCGATGGTCGAGACCATCTCGCTCCATGATGCCTCCTTGGCTCGACGCAGTGCTAGGGTCAAGGAGCGTCGACTCTCCAGCATCTCCGTGCGATACGGATGCGCTTGTTGACGTGCTGTCGCCGGATTTCGGCGAGCCACCTTCTGCCAACGATGGCGGGAGCGCTTCGCTTGGAGGCAGAGATTTGCTATCTCCTGGCTCCACCACGGTACATTCTGAATCTTCCTCCTCTTGCGGGTCGGCAGCGGTGGACGGGTTGACCGGAAAAGCGTCTCCAACTCCTCTATCACTTCGTCTACTTCGGCCGCGGTGCACAGCGGCGGTAGCACGGATCGATCCGATGGTCCGCGTGCTGTAGCTCCTTCCCCCTGACTACAGCTAGCTGTCGGAATCAGTGATCCTGGCATCGGCAGCTGGCCGCCCACTATCGCCCTCCACGCCTCCATGTCCGGTCTACCTAGTCTCACCTCCCAGAGTGAACCCTCGGACGAACCAATAGCCTCTGGTTTCGCTCTGAACCGGTGAATAAGATAACGGTGATCCGATCCCGAATAGCGCGTGGACACCGTGGACCGGGATATTCGACTGTGGAGGCTGCGGCTGCACGCAAGGGCATCGATACGAAAGCCCACGCCACCACGCTCGAACGATGGGCCCCCCTGACTCGCCACGGGCATCAGCCCTGTTTGCTCAATCCAATTCATCATGCGATGACCGCGTGAATCCACGCGATTTGACCCCCAGTGTGGAGAGCGGGCATTAAAATCTCCAGCGACTATTATTGGTTTTCTAACGCCTGACAGACATGTCGCGAGACCCCGCAATTGGCCCTCAAAACTTTCTATGGTCAGCGATGGCGAGAAGTAACAACTCACTATCACAAACTCTCGGGTTTCTAAGGCCACGCACCCGTCCGTCTCGAACATCTTCCTAGTCACCCCCATGTCGCAGCTAGGCCGATTCGTATACCACACGCAGGCTGAGCTGCTCCTGTCCTGATGCCAATTTGGATGAGGATTAAATGGCTCGCTTATAACAATTATATCTGCGCGAAACTCGTTCACGGCCTGCCACAAGAGATCCTGTGCTGCGCGGCATCTATTCAAATTGATCTGCAGAACGCTGAATGCAGACATCTCCTTTTCTCTTTGTTTTCTTTTGTTTCCCCTTCCTTTTCCACCTTCTCCTTGGCTCGGAAACTTAGCAGCACAGTAACGAAGCTACCAGGGCAAAAGGAGATGAACGCTTTAAGCACAAGGTTTACATGGAATTCGATTTGAGATAGCATGGCAATGGTTTACACCCAACACTTACTGCAACTAGTAGCTTGCAACGGCAGCAACAGACTTGGCTTTGACCCTCGCGGCGCAAGAAATTCAAGAATCCTAAAACACAACAACCAATGAGCAATACGAATCATGAAAGCGCAACAAACGGCTTGCACACGCTGCTCGAATTCAAATCTGAAACGAAGGAGATAGAATGGGATAAACACAACTAGGCGCAATTATAGTGAATAAGGAAGAAAACGGAACGACTGTGGTGTGAAAGGAACTAATTAGTCAACTGACTCGCATTAATTTGTGCATTAATTTGTGCGCATCACCCTCCTCCGCACTCTGCCCCACCAACTTAATTCGCCCCATCTCACACAGCCCAACTCAAGGGTTAAGAGGGGTTTACTTGACTCGACTTAAGAGCAGGGCATGGAATAATGCAACAACAGGAAACCTAGCCATGACAAACGGAATCAACATATCAACCAAACTAACCAGGATTAAACCAATTTAACCAACTTCACCAGGAACAAGGAAACAGCAAACTAACTTGTGCCAGGATACCGGCAAGTTAAACAGCAATCTACGGGCGGCAATTAGCTGGTAATTAGCATGACAAACGAACAAGTAGTAGTCAGCTGCATACCGACAGGAGTAACGGCAGCGGAATTTGCATCAACACTAACAACAATAGCAACAATGAAACAGGCACGCTGAACAGACAAGGATTGCACGTCGCGTACTGGCAAAGGACCACTCAATACTTACTTATCCAGCAAAGATTGACGTGGATTGATCAGCAGCTATCGGACGTGTCGCTTTCTCTCGGGTCTTTACTCCTCCTTCTTCTTCTTCTTCGCCCGCCTTTATTATAGCCGAGTTGACGCGTGGGCCCCACCGGTAACAGCGTATCCTTCCCTGCTACGAGTACGAACGATGTGTTGTGTTGCTCGGCTGCACTTAGTCACGCACAATAACGACTCACTGCGTCGCGACGCATTTATGCATCAACACGCGTCTCGGCTCTGGCCTGAGCTTCAAATCGGAGCACCACAAAATGTCGCGAACTAGTGGCTACCCTTGACAGAAACGTACTAAATGAAGGCCCCACGAGGTGCCCCAATTTATATTCAGGACGGCCGGCGATCATTGCGGCCGGAGGGGAACCTGTGAGGGTAGCCCCTTGCCCCCGAGCCCTCGCTACCATGCCTCGGGCACCGGCGTGTTTTCCCCGCTTTCTCGCTTCCCCTTGATCGGGCGGGGGTCCCATGGTCGCCCTCACAAACCCGGCAACCCAAATCCGTTGGGCCTTGACGCTGGGCTCCTATCAAGCTAACAGTAATAAATTGAATCTCCCCTGGAGACGGGGGATTACAGAAATGCCTCCAGCTACAGCCCACCCAGCCTCCTCAGCCTCCTTGGCTTGTCGCAAAAGGGAACTTGAAGAGAATCGTGCGCGTGGCCCCTCAGACAGGCAACACCAGGCCTGCCGTGCACAGATTCGGCTCGTTGGCTCGCTCACAACCCTTCGGGTACCGGCCAATGGCCGACCCTTGACCCAGTCTCGGCCGCTACCTGCGAGCGGGCGAAATAATTCATCCATCACCCGCTTGCGCGCGCCTCTCACTCGTCCTTGAGGCGCTTAAACTACTAGACCTCACGCCTAGCTCAGATTCATCTCTGAAATTAATTCAACTATTTTAATATATGCTACATTGCCCAACCACCTACTTCTTTACTCTTCTACTTTCCTTCTCCTTTTGACTGAAATTCTGAAGCAAATGCCTCAACTCTCTTACGTGGAAACTATATCTATCTGCCTACGATATAAATTATTTTAATTTCCACGACAATTTAATATCCAAGCTTTGGCGCATATTTATCTCCAGCTGTAATATTAATATGGTTCTTCAACTACTAATCATCAACCCCAGTTTCTTACCAATCCTTATCCCGACAGGCTCTGAACTTTATTACACTCACAAATTACATTCCATCATTTTGACCTTCCTCAATTGCATTTCGTGGCGCTCGACCTCCAATCAGCAGCCCTTAACTCCAGACGTATTGCTCACGCCTCGGCTCTCCTCTGCTGCCGGCTCGCGGTTTTCCTCCTTGATCCCCCCCCCCCCCCCCTGCGCTCGCTCTACGCAGCAACACAAGCTCGATATTCTTCTCTCCTTGTACCCGCCGGACAGTGGATCGAGGCTGGTTGACTTGATCCTTCCACTCGTTGGTCGTCCCTCGACGAATCACAACTCCAGCTACCTTATCCCCTGGTTCCACCTGTGCGTGTTGTCTATGTAACTTCTGTATGCGACGCCCCTACTCACCTGCCTCACCCTGATAGTCAGGCACGGGTTCTCCTCCTGCACGTCTCCCGCGCCCCCCAGCGCGTCCCTGCATTTTACCTTTTCCAACAACGCTACACGGGAACGATAAAACTTTGACCTCTCTATTTCCCTTGTTCTTCATTTTCTTTTGTCTCCTTCTGGCCGCTTGGGCAGGCCTCCAAGACTATGCTACTGCCCTACTCTGCTTTACTGCTTCGGTGTACTCTCACCCCATTACTCCCCGCCAATTCGCGCCGTTTTTGCCCTACGCTGGCTTCCTCAGCGCTTTCCTTCTCTTCTCCGTTTACTACCGGCCACCTACTTTACTACCTACCTCACTCGACGCCTGGCACAGCTTAAATCCATATTACCGTATACCGTTTTCAAACTCTCTGCTTTCATCCGGTCCCGTTGCTCACCGCTTTCACTGTTTACTATTCCCTCATTTATTTCTACGTTTATGATCTCATTCCTCTACTATTACCGCATTTTATATTCTGCCCATGACCTGCACCCATTCTTGCGGTTCACATCTGCTGTTCCTCTAAGCTTCCAGCCCCATGTATTAATTGAGTCCAAGATTCTGAAGTTCATCTTAATTCTAAATATAATTTTCCATTATCGCCCATTTGGCCCACGCATGAATCTAACTTAGGAACGAGCATCTTTCCATCCCCATCCTACCCTCATAAAATTATATCACATTATCTCTAGACTGCGATTTTCACGATCAATCACGTCTCCAGCCTCTAAGCGGTTCAAGTCCTAATTCTGAATTCCCCGCGAGTCTAAAGTCCATTATCAACGCAACACCATAATTGAAGCAGGAGTTCAATTTGCGGCTGAATATAAATCACTTATCTCCAAACTCTCATTCCCTGTGGAATTACATTCCACCAATCTGACGAGAACTGTATCTCCCGCGCTGTACAATCTACAATCGGTGATCCCAGATCTCGGCGCAATACACCAGCGGCTTGGCTCCCTCGGTCTCTTGTTTGTTGGAACGCAGATTTGAATCTCCCCTGGTGACGGGGGGTTTCAGAATACGTCGCCAGCCTCCTCGGCTTGTCGTTAAAGGCGACTAAAAGAAACCGCGCGCGAAGTCCCTTCAGGCAGACAACGACGTACCCGTCGTACACGAACGTGGCCTGTCCGCAACCCTTTGGATATCGGCCAATGGCTGACCCACTGATCCAGTTCTGGTCACTACCTGCGAGCGGGCGACGCGGTCCGTGTATCGCCCGTTTGCGCGCGAATCTCATCCACCCAACGAGACGCTAAAAACTCACAGCTCTCACGCCGGTCCGAAAATTCAACCTGAAAACCTAATTAATATATGCACTGTCGCCCGAATGCCTACTTCTCCCTTAAAATTTTGGGAACAATCTGTATCAGCCCTGCCTCGCGAAAATCGTATTCAATTACCTATAGATTTAATTTGCATTCAATCTTCATGACAATTTTAAAGCTAGTTTCGATATATACCAACTCTCATTTATTATTCCAACGTGGTTTACAACTACAAGTCATCAATTCTAGCCTCCTGATAGTCCCCGGATTCTGATAAATTTTGAACTTTACACTTTCCAAATCACATTCTATTAATTTAATTAAGGTTCTGGTTTCCCGTGCGCGCGACTTCCAATCAGCGACCTCGAATCCCGGACGTATTGTGCCCGCGTCTCGGCTCTCCTTCGGTTTCTGGCTCGCGACTTCTTCTTTGATCCCCTGCGCTCGCTCCTCGCAGCATCCCAAGCTTGAACGGTCCCTCCCGCTGCACCTGTCGGGCAGTGAATTGAGCCCGGCCGGCCTGATTCTTCCTCTCGCCGGCCGTCCCTCGGCGAACCACGATCCTATCGATCCTATCTTCCCTATCTCTTGATCTTCCTGCTGTGTGTTATCTTCACAGCTCACCTTATGTGTCACCCCCACACACCCTATTCACCCTAGCGACCAGGCACGGGGTCCCCCCCCTTGCATGCTCTCGCGCCCTAGCGCGCCCCTACGTATATACCTTTTGTTGGCAACGCTCCACGGGAACGGTAAAACCTCGACCTCTTTATCTCCGCATTGTTTTCATTCTCCTTTGTCTCCTCCTGGCCGTTCGGGCAGGTCTCTATGTTCACGCTACTGCCCTACTCTGCTTTACTGCTTCACTGTACTCACCCTATTATCCCTCTATTATCCTCGGCAAACTCGTACCGATCTTACCCTACTACGCCTCCTCCAGCACCTTCCTACTCATTGCTCGTTTACTACTCACCATCTACTTTATCACCTACCCTACCCGACACCTGGTTTAGCTTAACTCTAAATTCACCGTATGCCGCTTTTCAAAACCTTTCGCTTTCAGCTGTTTCTCGTTGTTCTTTACCGCTCCCTATTTTCTATTCCCTCATTTACTTCTATTTTATGTTTTTATTTCTTTACTATTTCCACATTTATATTCTGCCTAGGATTCGTACCCATGTTCTGTCGACATCTGCTCCTACTTCAAAGCTTTCAGCCCCTAGGTATAAGCTAGGCCCAAAGTTCTGAAATCCCTTTGATTTTGAATATAATTTTCCACGATTGCCCATTTAGCCTACGCACGAATTTAACTTGAAAGAAGCATCAATCCACCTCCAGCACACCCCCAAAATTCCACCTCAGTACTCCTAGGCTACGATTCTCACGTTCAGCCACGCTCCCAACATCAAAACTAAGCAAAGTCTCAACTCCGAATCCCCCACGAGTCGTATGTCTATGAACAACGTAATTCCATAAATCATAATCCTAAAGCAAAAGCTCAATTCGCTGCTGATCTTGAAACCCTAGAAAATCCCAACCTCCATGTACTCCCTGTGATAGAACACATTTCACCAATCTAACGAGAACTGCATTTCTCGCGCTGTACAACCCATAACCGGTGATCTTAGATCTCGGACGCATCTTGTCTGCGTCCCGGCTCCCTTGGCCTCTTGTTTATTAAAGTGTTGAATTAAATCTCCCCTGGAGACGGGGGGTTCAGAATACGTCTCCAGCCACCTTGGCTTGTCGTAAAAGGCGACTAAAAAGGAGCCGCGCGCGAAGCCCCTTCAGGTAGAGAACGACGTGCCCGTCGTACACGAACGCGGCTCGTCCGCAACCCTTCGGATATCGGCCGATGGCTGACTCATTGACCCAGTTCTGGCCACTACCTGCGAGCGGGTGACGCAATCCGTCCATCGCCCGTTCGCACACGACACCCATCCACCCAACGAGACGCTAAAACTTCACAACTGCCACGCCGGTTCTAAAATTCAAACTTTGAAAACCAAATTAATTCACGCTTTATCGCCCGAATACCTACTTCTCCCTTTGATAGAATTTTGGAAACAATCTGTATCAACTTTACTTCGCGAAAACCATTTATTAATTACCGCTAGATCTCATTTCCATTTAATCGTCATGACAATTTTAGAGTCAGTTACGATACATATCAATTCTCATTCATAATTTCAACGTGGTTTTCAACCACAACTCATCAATTCTAGCCTCCTGATAATTTCCAGATTCTGGTAATTTTGAGCTTTATTACACTTTTCAAATTTCAAATTACATTTTATTAATTTAATTAAAATTTTAATTTTTCGCACGCGCGATTTCCAAACAGCGACCTTGAATCCCGGATCGTGCTCGCGTCTCGGCTCCCCTCCGGTTGCCGAATTCGCGGCTTCTTCTTTGATCCCCTGCGCTCGCTCCTCGCAGAATCCCGGACTTGAACGGCCCCTCTCGCTGTGCCCCTTGGCAGTGGATCGAGACCGGCCGGCCTAATCCTTCTCCTCGCCGGCCGACTCTTAGCGAATCACGACCCTACCCGTTCTTCTCCACAGATTCTCCGACTGCATACGTACTATACGTAGCATCCCGCTTACGGCACCCTTACATACGTGTAGTATAGAATTGAATTACCCTTACATACGTGTAGTATAGAATCGAATCGGTACCCTCAGATACGTGTAGTATAGAATCGAATCGGTACCCTCAGATACGTGTAGTACAGAATCGAATGAAATGAATCTGAATGAATGAATGAATGCATGCGACAAACGACACGAGCCTACCGAGTGCTACCGCGTGCTCTCGCATGAGCATTCCCTCGTTTGAAAACTTTTCGCGTCCTCTTCCACGCTCGGAATTCGCTCATCGAGAGATTTAGCTCACCCAAATGTGTGTTGCGGTCGAAGGTGTCCAAGCGACCCGGCAATCCCCTATTCGCGGGCTCTCACGAGCACTCCCTCGTTTACGCGTTACTCTTCGCACCCACTCCTTCATCTGGAATTCGCCCACCGGATGGTTCAGCTCACTCTCACGAGTGCTGCTGTCACTGGTGTCCAGGCGACCCGGAACCCTCGCGCACCGACATTCCTCCGATCACGCGATACCTTACGTTTCCATCCCTGAATCCGGATTTCGCCCATCAAGAGGACAGCTCACTTAACCCGGTGTTGCTGCCCCTGATGTCCAGGCGTTTCGGCCTTACCTGTCGCGAGCTCACACAAGCTTCCCACGGAGACGAATCACCCTACGCGCTCTATCCTTAACCTGGAACTCGCCCATCGACCCAAATTGTGTTTTGGCTGCAGATGTCCAGGCGATCCAGGTCGGTTCGGTACGCGTTTTAAAGGGCATCGTTGCGCGCCTGCAATGCTCTTCCGCGAGTCCACCTTTGCTTGGTATTTGCCCATTAATTGACTTAGCTCGCCCAAATGTGCGTAGCGGTCGCTGGTGTCCAGGCAACCCAAGCTTTCCTCTCGCTCGCTCTCATGCGTGCATTCCCCTGTGCGCGTAACCAAATCCAGACCTGAACTCCGCTCATCGAGAGGCTTACCCAAAGGCGTGATGCGGTCGCTGGTGTCCAGGCGGCTCAGGTTCTCCTTTTCTCGCAATTTCGCGAGTTTTCCTGCGTTTTCGCGACCTCTCCCGGGCTGAAATTCGCTCACTGAGAGGCTTAGCTCGCCCAAATGTGCGTTGCGGCCTCTGATGACCAAGCGACTCAGCTTATCCCATCCATTTCCTGCGTAGCAAACACACGGATAGGGAAAACAACTCTTCAAGGAAAATTTTACACTATCGGCGGTGTGTACGTACAGCGGCTGCAGGGTACCCACCTAATACATTCTGTACCTTCTGTGGCTAAATGAAATCACCGTCGGCCAAAACGAGCCTGCGTCATGAGCGGAGGTGCGCTGGGGTTTATCCGCGACGTTCTCGGGCGACTGAACGCCATTAGGTCGTCCGAGTCGGTCGATAGGTAAGCAACATCGTGGCTACACAGTATGCTCTCCACCAAAGCTCCGTGAGGTTGCCGGAGGTGTCTGGGGCTGATACGGAGCAAGTTTTTAGTGGGTATTGGGGTACTGTAACGATCCAACTCAGGGAAACCTGTTTTGGTATGTACCTCTGAGTCCTACACTGCCCGAGACCCCTCCTAACCCGACGGGTCCCTCGCGTACGTAAATGTATTTTCTTGCTGTCAAAATATAAAAAAAAGATTAGGTTAGGTTAGGTTAGGGTTAGGGTTAGGTCAGGGTTAGGTCAGGGTTAGGGCTAGGTTAGGTTAGGGTGGCCAAGTGTTCTGGCTGGGCGGGGAGGTGATACCCCGACGTGGCGCGTCCCCAGGTGGCGGATAGGGGAATGCTCGCCATGTACTTTTCGGAGTGCATGGAGGGTAGGAGTGAAATAAAATAGCTCCCGCGGACCAAACACCATGTGTGTGAGTGTGTGTGTGTGTGTGTGTGTTGAGTGAGTGTTTAGTTCCCAGCCGAAAGTGTTAGGTACCGTGCTGATAGGCTCGTGGCTACAGGGAATCAAATTTTGTAGTCTCAAACGGTCCCTCGGAGGTACAGGCCGCCCCCCCCCCCCCCCGAGTAAGAAGTCTTGCCCGTATAAGGCTGCTCTATACGGGTTGACCGTTATTTCCGACCAACGCGTGGGATCCATATGGAAAAAACTCTAAATAAACAAGCATCTGGTACACACACATCGCAGGCGGTAAAGCGCCAGGCCCCTGCGAATGTATTGGCTACTGACGCGGGAAAGGGAGAGCTAAGGACAGCAAGAGAGGCAGATGACTGGCTCTGCAGCAGAGCGGAGAGTGAAATTTTTAAGAAAACTTCACAGATAAAGCGGTCCCCGCCACAGGGACCATTAATCCCAGCAGTCCTAAATGACAAAGACGTAGAGAGCGGGATGGACGAGTCCGTTATGGAAGTGCCGGTTGACACAGCGATCCCCCCGAATAATGGACCGGAGGATAAAACGGACCACTGCCTCAATGTTTTGAGGGAACTAGTGGTGGTGCTGTGCGAGACTAACGTATCCGCCCAGAGGGCTATAAAAAAGGATAAATTATCGAATACGACGACAGAGACGGCGTTCCGGAAGGCAGATTCTTGTATTGAGAAACTGGCCACAGTTGTGGACCAATTTAGAGCAGCCAGAGACGAGATGTCGACGCAAGAGTCCTTGTTGATGACGGCACCTGAAAATAAAAAGAAAGAAATTAGTTCACGCTCTGTACAAGACAAAGGAACCGAAACAGGGGGTGCCGACGATGGGATAGAGCGGAAAAATCTCAAGGTCAGAGATGCGGGTACTCAAACCTCCCCAGAGGATGAATTTCCTCCCCTTCCGCCCACCTTAAATAACCACAAAAGGAAGGAGATTTCTCCCACACAGGAAAACGCTGGAAAGAAAACAAAGGCAGACGAAACGGATAGACCTGTACAAACTAAACCTAAGGTGAGGAAGGTCGAAACAAAGATGGGACGACCATTTAGGTTTGTGGACAGCCCTGACCAAGGAGAAGCGGAGTGGGAACTGGTGAGAAGAAGAGGTGGGAGGCAAAGACCACCCCCCACTATACAAGTGACACCTAGTACAGAGGTGGGGAGAAACCCCCCTAAAACACCAAGGGAGAGACTACCTCCTCCAAACAGGAACAAGAGGATTAAGCCGCAAGCTTTAGCGATTCGTTTTGAATCCACCACCACTTTTGCGGAGGTGTTAAAAAAGGTAAAGAGGACCGTGGGACCGGCACCGGATGGAGTAAAGGGGGTCAGACAGACCAGAGCCGGAAATCTGCTTTTGGAGTTTACACCGCTTGCAGACGTGGAATCGATAAGGAGAGCGCTCGACGGAAAACTTGGCGACGACATCTCGGTCTCCAAATTACAGGAGAGGATCGACCTGGAGATCAAGAACATTGACCCGGACATAGAGAGAGAGGACATCTTGGAGGCTGTAGCAAAAGAAACAGGATGCTCACTAAATGAGATGCGACTCAAGGTGTTCCGTACTGACCCGCGCCTAAATAAGGTCGTTCTGATTGAGGGACCAACAACCTCCTTGGGGGTCCTGGTTAATAAAGGCAAGGTCAAGATCGGTTGGACCGTGGCTTCAGTGAAAGAGGTCCCCCGCATTACCCGGTGTTATCGCTGCCACGCGGTTGGACACATTGCTATGCGATGCCCGGTAGTACCAGTCGGTGGAGCAGCCCTGTGTAGAAAGTGTGGTACCGCGGGCCATGATATGAGAGGATGCGATAAACCCCCACTTTGCAGATTGTGCTTACAAAAGGGGTACCCAGAAACCGACGCAGCCCATATAGCAGCATCTACGCGTTGTCCTATCTATAAGGAGGCGGTTAGAAAAATAACAAAAATTCCTGAAAATTATGCAGGTAAACCTGAACCATTGTAGGTCCGCGTATGACCTCATGTTAGTCTCTGCTAGCAATTTTGAAGCTGACATAGTGGCGGTCTCTGAACCGTATACGTTACCTGATAACTGGTACTCTGATAGGACAGGACGAGCGGCCATTTATATTACCGGGAGAGGTGTAAGAGCTGGCCTCAAAATATCGGCTATGACGCAAGGGGATGGCTTCGTTATAGTTAAATATAGCGAATTTTACATAGTGAGCGTATATGCCTCTCCTAGTCTCACAACATTAGAATTCGATGCTTTCCTGACGTCACTTACTGCGGCTGTCTTTCCTATTAGATCTAGGAACGCTAAACTAATCATCCTAGGGGACTTTAACGCGAAATCCCCGCTGTGGGGTTCAGAGGTGTGGTGCAGCCGAGGCAAGACACTTTTTCAGTTTTGTACCTCCTTGGATGTCCTCCCGGTGATCACCAAAGGAGGGGTTACGTGTGACCGCGGCTCAGGCTCAAAAATAGATATTATGTTGTGCAATAAAGATGCCGTATACCTGCTGAAAGACTCGGCGGTGTCAAAGGAATTTACGGCATCCGATCATAAATACCTGATTCATGTCTTTGGGGCCACTCCATGTAAGGATATCAAGCGGTCACCCCTAGATACGGGAAAGGGGAAAGTAGACGAGGAAAAGTTTCTGCGGACGATGCTCCTAAAGTACGGAAACGCGAATTTCAGAAAACTTAAGCGGAATAACACTAGGAAGGATATTGACGACTTCATTGAAGACATAAACCGTACACTAAAACGGTCCACTATATATGCAAAGCAACCGCCCGTTGAGAAATGCCCAATGTCATGGTGGTCTCCTGAGATAGCACAAAAAAGGAAAGATGCTAATAAAATGAGAAGACGTTTTACGAGAGCGAAGTCGAAACACGATCCAGTGGCCCTTGCGGCTGCCTCCACGGCCTTTAAAATATGTAAAGCCGAATTAAGTTGGGCCATTAGGAAAGCCAAGAGAGAAGATTGGTTGTTACTGCTGCAGGAAGTCGAAAATGACACCTGGGGCAGACCATACAAATTAATAATGCGTACTATTAAAAATAAGACCACACCCCCCGATGTTTTAGCCCCAGAAGAAATTGACGGTATAGTGGCAAAGCTGTTCATAGTTGAACCTGAAGAGATAGGGTCTGAAAGTACTGATTATGAAAACCCAGTGCAAGGTAGTACAAATGAGTATCATGAAGAAGAGCCTTTTATTTCTGCAGACGACGTAGTGAGGGTAGCCGTTAAGCTGGCCCCGAAGAAGGCCCCAGGGCCTGATAGAGTCTCGTCGTCGGCTGCTAAGAAATTGGGGGTTGAAGCATCTAAATGGCTGGCATATATCTATGATACATGCTATACGCTGGGATATTGGCCAAGATCTTGGAAAACGGGTAGACTAGTACTACTCCCAAAACCCAAGACTCCCAGTGGAGAGAAAGGATATAGGCCCTTATCGATTATTTCGTGCCTCGCCAAGATGTTTGAACACATCATAAAGGACAGGATTCTCACGGCGCTGGAGAGTAATGACCTGGCTCCGAACCAGTTCGGTTTTCGTAAAGGAAGGTCAACACTGGATGCTATGAAATCGGTCATGACGTTGTGGGAGGATGCAAGGGGTGCTGGTCGCCATTGCCTTTTGGTCCTTCTCGACGTTAAAAATGCTTTCAATTCTATCAGATGGAGCAGTGTTATAGCGTGCATGAAAAAGAGGGGATTTCCACAAATACTTATAAATAATATCCGGAGTTACCTTTCAGATAGGTGGATCCTTTACGAAGGTAAGGAGACGATGCTTAAATATCAGGTTTTTGGTGGCGTTCCGCAAGGGTCTGTGATAGGCCTCCTCCTATGGAATATTGTGTATGATGACCTCCTGAGGTTAAGCCTAAGAAAAGGGGTGAAATTAGTGGGGTACGCAGACGACATTGGGATTTTTATCACGGAAGTGAATTTAAGGCGTCTGGCCCTAAAAGCTGAACAAGCGATAGCCGAACTGTCTAAATGGTATGCGAAGGAGGGCTTAGAACTTGCCCACCATAAAACTGAGGCTATCTTACTTACTAGCAGTAGAAAGGCCAATGGCCTTAGCCTGAAATGTGGGGAGGTCATGATAAATACCTCTGAGAAGGTAAGATATCTAGGTATATACCTGGAAAATAACAGAGCATTCAGACAGCATATCTTGACCAGTTGTGACAAAGCACTTAAATATGCTAATGCTCTATCTCTCCTCACTCCAAATACGAGGGGAGCTGGGACTCTATCTAGGAGGCTATACTACAGAGTTGTAGAGTCTGTCATATTGTATGCGGCACCGATATGGGGTGAAGGCTTGAGGTACAAGGGCAATATAAATCACCTAGTTAGTACCCAACAGTAGTTGTTCTATGCGGATTCTAAATCACTGGCGTCAGCATTTTTTGTAATTTCACACCACACCGTCAGCAGAAACATGATACCCCCCACCCCGACAATATCCACCCCTCTCCCCATCCTATGACCTTGAACTGAAATTTGACACCACCGTCAGCAGAAATATGATACCCCCCCTCTCCCTCCCCCGCCCCATAACCACCGCCGTCAGCAGAAATAACCACCCTGTGACAACCCCCGCCCTATAACCACCCCCTCAGCAGAAATACCCACCCTATGACAACCCCCGCCCTATAACCACCCCCTTAGTAGAAATACCCACCCTATGACAACCCCCGCCCTATAACCACCCCCCCTCAGCAGAAATACCCACCCTATGACAACCCCCGCCCTATAACCACCCCCTCAGCAGAAATACCCACCCCATAACCACCCCCACAGCAGAAATACCCACCCTACATATGACAACCCCCGCCCTTTAACCACCCCCTCAGTTGAAATACCCACCCTATGACAACCCCCGCCCTTTAACCACCCCCTCAGTTGAAATACCCACCCTATGACAACCCCCACTTCATAGCTATCCCCACAGGAGAAATATCCCCCTCCCCGACCTTGAACTGAAAGTTGACACCATCAGCAAAAATATGATACCCCCCCCCCCCCCCCCCCATGACCTTGAACTATTTTTGTCTTATCGGAAGACGACACAAGGCCCCAGCCACTTTTCTACGTCTTGAAAATGGGATTTTTTGTTGGCGCAGCAAATCTGACGCTGCAATTCGCGACTATAGAAGGTAGAGGTTTTGCTCATGACCTTGAACGAATTTTTCTACGTCTTGGAAATGCGGTTTTTTGTTGACGCTGCAGAGTGAACAGCAATTAAACACTTTCGTCAATGACAGCCCCACTTTAATAAAATGGGAGAAAATTTTGCAATGTGTGTCATATGTAGTTTGACAATTAGAAGTGCAAGGCTACTTAACGTGTTTGTGGAAAAGAGAAATGGAGGCCATGTTACTGCAAGAACTCGAACGCATCACCGAATTATTGGCGCAGCGGGCGATAAACATCAATACTGAAGATGAGCGTTGTGATTGCTTGATGCAATGTGACCAGTGCATCGAATTGATAGACGAACGATTACAAATAGGAGACGATTTATCAGTCGAAGGATGGCGAGATATAGAAGCATACAAAGAAAGAATCGACGCCTTGCGTAGGATATTGTATCGTGACAATGATCATCCTAGTGGTCAAAAGGCAATATTACTAAACGAACTTGCTTGTATAGAACAACTTTTGACACAACGTATTGCAGTCATAAGTAGTAACGACGACCGAAACGCATGTCTGGTGCAATGCAATCAATGCATTGATTTAATGATAGAGCGATTGCAACTCGAAAAGGACTTATCAACTGGTTTGAAAAATAGTTTAACAGCCAGGATAGCGAGATTTAAATCGTTAAGAGCAGAGTTACACGGATCTGTAAAAATAGGCAAAGGTCAAAGGAGAACAGATGCTGAATCACGTGCATCATCATCTCTTATCTGGGAGAATGTAGAATCAGCTTTCCATAACCGGATAACTACAGGAATTATAATCAACACCGAGCATATTGAACCACGAAACTTTTTGGAAGATGCTAGAAAAATAGTATTCCAACGTCTAGCGGAAGTTTTCCTAAATCATTCATGCATAAAAGTGAATACGGTGAAAAGTTTCAGTGTAAGAAATAAACAATTATTTTCTACATCAAACTTGAACGATTGGTATGACAAATACGTTGTGAACTCAACTTTAACACTGATGGAAGAATTTCAGGAACGGGACAGTGGTTGGGCAATATCGAAAATTCTGCATTTGATGTTAAATATCAATAAATGCAATCCGATGCATGCTGGTTGTTACACAGACATACCAAAAACAATCAAGGACAAAAGAGCGGTAGTAAATGTGACAGTTGACGATGATACGTGTTTTGTCAGATCGATAGTTGCAGCATTATATCCCGTCCATGTGAATGCAAATCGACCATCATCGTATCCCAACTATGACACCGTTTTAAATTTGGAGGGCATCGCATTTCCAATAACCCTTAATCAAATACCAAAATTTGAGCGCCAAAACGATGTTTCGATAAACGTTTATTTTTGGGACTTGAATGTGAAAAGGTGTGCTCCGCTCCAACTCACCACCAACAAAAGATTTCGTCACGTTAACCTGCTGATGCTTGAAACGCCCAACCGTAATGTGCGTCACTTTGCATGGATTAAAAATCTTTCCCGGCTTGTTTCAAACCAGCTGAGTGCACATAAGAGTAAAACTTATATTTGTGACAGGTTTGTATCATGCCATTACGATCTATTTTAGTGTATGCGTTTGTTCTTTTTGTACTAATGCAGTTACTTTGTTTATATGCAGATGCCTTCACTACTTTTATGCGGAAGAAAAGTTATTGAAACATACGAAGGACTGCATGAAGATGAACGATTGCGCAATCATTCTACCATCGAGTGAAGATAAAATAATAAAGTTTGATAATTTTTGTCACCGAGAACGTCATCCATTCATCGTGTACGCCGATTTCGAATGCATGCTTAAGAAGGTTAACAGCAATCAAGGACACTGCAATGCATACCAGCAACACGAAGCATACAGTGTGGGATATTATTTTCACTGTTCATACAACGCATCGGTGTGCGAGTATCGCGCGTATCGGGGTCCTGACTGTGCTGAATGGTTCGTGAATGAACTTGAGAGCCTTGTAAGAAAAATTGCACCATTATTTAATACGAATGTGCCCATGACAAATTTGACGGGTGATGAAAGAGAAAATTATATGAATGCAACGCATTGTTATATTTGCGAAAAACCGTTCGACATCGACGAAACAAAAGTTCGAGATCATTGCCATTTCACTGGTCGTTACCGAGGACCTGCTCACCAGGGGTGTAATTTAAATTATAAAAATAAACGTTTTATACCAATAGTGTTTCATAACTTATCGGGATACGATGCCCATTTTGTAATAAAAGAATTGGTAACGATTATCGAAGGCTCGACATCAGTCTTGCCAATTACAAAAGAAAAATATATTTCATTTTCAACGAATCTAAAACGTTACAAAATTTCGCTTCGATTTATAGATTCATTCAAATTTTTAAATTCAAGTTTAGATAAATTGAGTTCATATCTAGGGAAAGACGATATGACGATTTTACGTTCACAATTTAATTTTTTGAACGAGATAAGATTCGATTTGCTTACACGAAAAGGCATCTTTCCATACGATTATGTTACCGACTACATGAAACTGAGCGAGACGACATTGCCTTCATGTGACAAATTTTATAATCAACTAAGCGACTGTGCCGTTTCACAGCAGGATTATGACCACGCGATAAAAGTCTGGCACAGTTTTAATATAAAAACACTTGGCGAATACAGCGATTTATATCTAAAAACAGACGTTTTATTATTGGCCGACATTTTTGAAAATTTTCGTGGCAGCTGTTTGAGAAGTTACAAATTGGATCCTGCATATTACTATACTTTACCCGGTTTTACGTGGGATGCAATGCTGAAGCACACGCGTATCGAATTAGAATTATTGACGGATATCGATATGCTACTTTTCATAGAGCGCGGCATACGTGGTGGTTTAAGTCAATGTTCTAATCGATACGCAAAGGCCAATAATAAATACATGGATTCATACAATTCCGAAGAACCATCGCGATATTTAGTTTATTTCGACGTTAATAATTTGTATGGATGGGCAATGTCGCAGTATCTACCTTACGGCGAGTTTAAGTGGTTAGACGATAATGAAATTAAAACTTTTAACATTCATGCGATATCCGAAAATTCGGACATTGGATATATTTTGGAAGTCGATTTGAAATACCCGCTAGAATTACACGATAAGCATGCAGATTTACCTTTTTGTCCAATACGCGAGAAGCCTCCTAATGCCAAACACGAGAAACAACTCGCAACAGTTCAGGATAAGCAACGTTACATCATCCATTACCGCAATCTTCAACAATGCTTAAATCATGGTTTAAAAGTTTCTGTAATTCATCGCGTTTTAGAATTTAAACAATCTCCATGGCTTCGCGAATACATTCATTTAAACATGCAACTTAGAACTGCGGCTAAAAATGATTTTGAAAAGAATTTATTTAAATTAATGAATAATGCAGTCTTTGGCAAAACTATGGAGAACGTTAGAAATCATGTAGACGTTAAATTAGTTACAAAATGGGATGGTAGATACGGGGCCGAGGCCCTGATATCGAAACCAAATTTTTATAGCAGATCAATATTTTCGGAATATTTGGTCGCAATAGAGATGCGAAAGTTGGAAATTAAATTTGCAAAACCCATTTATGTTGGTATGTGTATTCTGGATATATCAAAAACATGTTTGTACGAATTCCATCATGATTATATTTGGCCGAAATTTAAACATCTTTGTAAAATATTATACACAGACACAGACAGTCTTATATACGAACTGGAATGTGATGACATATACGATGTAATGAAACGCGATATACATCGGTTTGACACGAGCGACTATACCGAGGACAATGTTTACAGTATGCCACGAGTAAATAAAAAAGTACCGGGATTAATGAAGGATGAAAATAATAGGTGTATAATGACTGAGTTTGTCGGACTTCAGTCGAAAATGTATGCTTTGCACGTAGAGGGCAAACGGGATACGAAAAAAGTGAAGGGTGTCAAAAGTAACGTAGTTAGGAAAACTATTTCCTTCGATGATTATATACGTTGCTTGTATGAACGTTTAGAAGTGCATCGTGAACAGAGATGTATTCGTTCAAAATTGCACAATGTATATTCTATATGTGAAGAAAAGAAGGTGCTTAGTCCTTACGATGATAAACGATTCATAATTCCACAATCCACAAGAACATTGCCTTGGGGGCATTATAAAATAAATAATTATTCCTAAAAACATAATTTATTCTTTGCTCCACGAGTAAAATATTAATTTCCAAGTATCTTTATAAGCCTGTAGGGTTTCGAGTTCATGCAAACCTTGCAACTTCATGAGAGAGAGAAAGAGACTGGAGTTTTTACTTATCTCAGGTCTTAGAGTTTGGAGGGAGATGTTTTCACAGTGCTTTATAAACCCAAGCGTGTTCGTTTTATTCATTATTTTCTGTTCAACGATGACGGTCCCAAGGTTGAAATCCTTAGCATTCTTGGCGATTGTCAAACATTATCGTAAGTAATCTTCAACAATTACCCAAATTTTATTTATTTTTAACTAATTGTTTTCGTCTTAACAGCCATAGTAATGCCGGTCTTCGAAATTGCGCCGGCGGAGGATGACGCGCGACTACCCGCAAAGTGCCGCGAGCGGCAGGAGTGGCGGCGCGAGTATGAAGCGCGGTGGGCGGCTACTTGGACGGAGGTCGATCTGTTCGACCTCCGATATTTGTTCGGAGAAGAAATCGATGTAAGTTGCCTGTCCGATTTTATTTTGATTTATTAGATTTTACTGCGTATTAATGTATATTTTATCTGTTATAGCCGGACTGGTGGTAGCCGCCTACATTTATATTTTTTTTTTGTTTTTACTTATTATATTATATATATTATTTAACGTAAAATATAAATATCTATAACCGTTATTAGTGTAATTTATTCTGTACCACACCCTTCCCCATACTCCATTAATGTAATATGAAAATAAAAAAGTATATAATCGTTATTAATGTAATTTATTTTGCCCAACCCTTTCCAATAATCATACTTCATATCCTTATATTTCTTCTGTGTGTCTGTATGTGACTGAACTCCTCCTAAACGGCTGAACCGATTTTGATGAAATTTTTTTGTGTGTTCAAGTTGACTCGAGAATGGTTTAGATTCACAATTCGGTCCACTACATAATGTGTTTCTAATTAATTTTTTATAATTTGTTGTTGATCTTGGAATGTTTTCCATGCGTGGGAAAGGGCGTGGCAAAAAAAATACTTTGATTTCATCTTTACTATATATTTTATTAAAGGAAGTATAGGAAAGGGTGCGACAAAAAATAAATTACATTAATATTGGATATACTTGTACTTTATTATTATTATTATTATTCATATGTTTTTTAATTTTTCCTCCTATCACCAATCCGGCTATAACAGATAAAATAAAACATACATTAATACATAGTAAAAAAAATCAAATAAAACAAAAACGTGCAAGTAACTCACATCAAGCTCCTCGCGGAACAATTGCCGCAAATCGAATGCGGCGTCCGCCCCCATATCTTTTCAGCGTTCCGTCGCCTCTCCGCCCACTCCCGCCGAACATTTCGGAGGTCTTTCTTCCTTACAAATCCTAAACTCCTTAAGGTAGCGGCTGTTAACAAAAACGAATTAAAAATAAATAAAATTTACGCGCTAAAAGTAATTATTGAAAAAACTACTTACGCTGAGAGGCGATGAACGCCTGCAGAGCAAGGAATTGGTTGTTTGTGAAGTTCATTTTGAATAACGAAAACGCTGCGCTGATACGCTTATAAAGCAAACAGGGGAAACATCTCCCTCCATTTCTAACAATGAAAACCGCCAACACAATCTGAGATTAATCTGCCGGATATCTTACATGTTGTAACAACTCGGAATCGGCATGAAATTAAAAGGTTTGCAAGAACTCGAAACCCTGCATGCGTATAAAGATACTTGGAAATGCATGGCCAGCGAACACGTGCGAGTCAGTAAATACAAAGCCTTCATGTATTCGCAGCTTCGCCCGCTCTCATAAATAAAAACTTCAAGAATTTGAAGTAATAATTGTTGTATTATTTTTTGGTGATCAATCTCTAGTATTTCAGAAAAGTAGGTATTGCTGCCTGCAGAAACAGTAGAAAAGCGGCGACCCATACTACATAATGCGTTGCCACGATCGCACACGAATAAGCAGAATTCAATGCGATAGTTTCCATAGTTTATTAAAATAATATAGCCCATGTCACTCCAGAGAAGGCATGGAAGCTACTGTTAAAATTTGGTATCAATCGGGCAAGTAGTTTTTGAAATTTTTCTGTACATAGAAACGCTGTCTCTTTATATATATAATAGTACTAGCTGCGTTACCCGACTCTGCCCGGGAATTTTAATCAACTATTATCCCTACTTCCTTATTCTTATCCCTATTTCCCTGCCCTTATCCCTACTAATATATAAAAGTGAAAATGTCTGATCGTTTGTTCCTCTTCACGTTTAAATGGCTACACGGATTTTAATGAAATTTGCACTATTGGACTGATTATTCTTTTAAGATGGACATAGGCTATGTCATATTGCGATTTGCCCTTCCCCCCTACTTCATTAATGTAATATGAAAATAAAATTGCAAAACCGTTAATGCGATATGAAAATAAAATTATTCAATCGTTATTCTTTGCAACGTTCAAGTTTTTGCGAACCGTGCAATTTCATGAGAGAGAGAGAGAGGTGCCCGACTCGGAGTTCTTGCAAATTTGCAATTTCGCGAGATGCTGAAAGTCTAGTGTTTGGATGTATTAGGATTGGAGGGGATATTTTCTCGGTGCTTTATAAACCGATGAGTTTTCATTATCCGCTATTCAGTCCGCTATTCATTTCGCATTAATCAGTTTACGATGGCTACCGTTCCACGACTTGAACTACTTGCCTTTAGGGCACTTATTGAACAGTATTGTAAGTAGTCTTTAACGATTACTTGTCTTGGTGTGTTAATTTTATTTTTAACTAGTTGTTTGTTAAAAGCTGAAAGGTTAGGATTAGTGCCAATAAAAAGATTCATCGAAGTGCGCCGGAAGCGAGCAGATCATCGATTCAGCCAGATGTTAATGTGGGCCGAAGGTTGGAATCCGAATCATGAAGGTTTATTCGATTTGAGGGCGCTGTTTGGAGAGGAAATAGATGAGGGCCCTATTTGGGGAGATATTGATGTGTATCACCACGTTTACCATACACGGAAAATTTAAGTGGTCAATAAATGCAATCCGATGCCGGTTGGAGGAGATTGATGTGAGTTGCCCGTCCGTTTATGTTTTTAATTTATTAGATTTTACCTAATGCGGGTTTTATTTTGTCTGTTATAGCCTCCACCTCCCAGCGAATTGTATTATTGTATTATGTATTATGTATTACATTTACGTATTACATTACGTATTAAAAAGTATTCAAAATTATCAATATAATTTATTCTTAGACCAATCTCCCTTCATTTATAAAATAGCATTCCCCTGTAATAAAAGTAAACACAAAATAAAGCCGAAAAATTATTTATTCATATAATCTGTATAATTACAAACATTTTTAAATATAGATTATAAAATATTGTTCGCTCCTGTCCATGAATTGTGCGTAGAATCAAACCCCAACCATTTGACGAAAACTTTATTTCCCCTTCGTTGTAGAACCTTCTCCACTAAGTATACATCGTGATTTTTTACTTTTTGTAGCTCATATTCGTAGAACCCGCCAACCAACGGTTGTTTTTGCATATCTTGCAAGAGATACGTTACAGGATTTGTTCGTTGAATTTTAATAATTGTGAAAATTTCAGTTGTCCAATTCGGTGTATAAGCCTTTGCGAATAAGGTTTTGTATTTACTAACTCGCACGTGATCACCGACCTTGTACTTGGCCGGAGCTGCAATCTTTATGTTAGAATATACGGACGATAAAAGTCTGTCCGCGTGTTCAGGTGTCACGTCGATGGGACGCATTCTATTCGTACGATGCCTTCTATTGTTATAATCTGAGACCAGCGTCGGTAAGACGGTTGTCCACGCATAGCTTCCATTAAGCGTGAACTTTTTCCACATTTCGTTTTTCAACGTCCTATTCCAACGTTCTATTATCGATGCTTTCATTACACTGTGCGTAGAGTAATGATTTATATCGTATTCTTTCATAAGATTTCGGAATTCTGCATTATAAAATTCCTTTCCCTTATCCGTTTGAAGATTTTTTGGTTTTCTTCCATCATTCAAAACGTTTAAAAATGCATCCGTAACGTTTTTTTCCATTTTTCGCTTTCACTGCTACGGCCCAAGCGTATTTAGATAAGACATCGATGACGGTGAGTATGTAATTGTGGCCATTGTTGATTCGCGCATACTG